>NC_052488.1:6107937-6407937 GCF_009730915.1 Dioscorea cayenensis subsp. rotundata | reverse complement strand
TGTCGTGTGGAAGAATGACTGCCGTCAGACCACACGGACAAATTGTACACGCCGCTGAGGGCAAGGAGATGGTCACGAGATGATGTGATGGACGCTTTTCGTATGCATAATACAAAAAGTCGCTGAGCAAAAAGAGCCATATCCTTACAAGAAGCGCCTCCATCACCGGACTCGCTTGCTGTTTATGTCAAAGCAGGACGACGCACATGAAAGCAGCTTATGGCTATGGTCGGGGATGTTGTCAGTAACTCGCACGAAGTTCAAATTGTCATCCTCCCGATAATCATGAATGGCCACTTCCATGTCGTCGTCCTTGACAATGATAAACAAGAATACAGACATTATTCTTCATGTCCGGGGTACGATAAAGACTCGTTGGACATGGTAAGTTCTTTAATTATGTCCGATTAATAGTGTTTGGTATTTAATCGGGTATTCTAATCTCAACTTGCATATCTCGACAGTGGAATCTATTCGACAATTGTGTCGATATGGAGTTCGCGAGTCGGCGACGACAAAAGTACCCACTGCGTGCCGACATGGAAACCCCACGCCAAAAACAAGGAAGTGTCAATTGCGCCCGCCTACGCTCATGCGGTTTATCGAGCAATTACTTTGGGGTGAGAAGTTACGGCCACTGCAGCATGGACGTTCCTTACCTCAGATTAAGGTATGTTACCCGCATACTTAAGGAGGGGAGGGCAGCCGGCGTCCATGAGAAAGGGGGGTCGTCACAAGTGGGTTAAATTTTGTGACCGAAGAACATGTCTTGTATATCTCAATGTCAATTTTGTTTTTGAATGTAAACCTGGTCATTCAATTCATTGTTTTGGTTTCGGAAGAACATGACTTGTATATCTCAATGTAAATTTTGTTTGTTTTCAATTGTAAAGCAGGTTAAATTCCATTCAGTTTCATTTCATTGTTTAATTTACGTTGTAATTGTGTACATTTCCGTTTCATTGTTTAAATATACCATATATCGTTTAAACATCAGTTTGAAATATTTCAAATTACAGTGTATCCGTTTAAAATAACACTGTCTCTGTTTAAATAAATGCATTCATTGTAAAGAGTAAGAGTTTAAATATGGAAAGTTGCCCATCAATACACAATGTTTCCGTGTCATCGTCGGCTTATTTACAATGCCTAGTCGGCGACAGTTTCATTGCAAGATCTACGATTGTGACTGGATCCATAGCAGTGGCTGCAATGTAACTCGCGGACATCAAATGCTTGTGACTTGATCCTCTTTCGTCTAGGCCGCCCAGGCTGCCTTCTCGTCACAGGTGGTTGCAAACGAAGCTCACGATTTCCGTCTGAAGGCCTGTCATCGTCGGGTATGGGGAATATAGCTTCCTTATACGCCAGTTTGTAATTGTCGACGGTGAAGTACCCGCTAATAAATCGATGGACGTTGGTGTCTGTCTGCATTATTGCAGCGCAAGCGTGTTTGCAAGGGATACCATAAACTTGCCACCTTCGACATGAACAAGTTCTGATGGCGAGATCTACAGAGTTGCTGTACTGGTCGATCACTTCGTAACGATCATCGACACAATGACTAACACGAAGATTTTGGCTATCCTAAACAATGATCTCTACCTTCAAATGTATGTCTGGGCATAAGTAGGTCTCCCATTTGTTCGCTTGCTCACAGCGGTTACATAACATGCGCATCAACTTGAACCTGGCAAATAAGGTTAAACAAAGACAGTGATGGTTAAATAATTCGTAAACATGTTTAAACATTATTGTAAATATTTAAACGAAAGGATTAATATTTAAAGCCAGACAAGTGTAATTAAACAAATATTGAGAATGTTTAAAGGGTAACACTAAATGTTAAGTGTAAATCAACATTCGCAGACCTTATGGAGTCGACCATTTTCGCCACCCGGTAAATGACGAGCTTCCTTGATCCAAGCATTGAACGACTCGCGACGCTTTGAATACATCTCACCCCAACGATCACCTCCGAACGGATAATTCGACCAATGTGCCATATCCGATTTATTAATCAACCAGTGATGAGCTTCGAGTGATGTGGCCTGCAGCTCATTCACGCGTATCATCGAAATCTTTAGCCGTGGATGCCCACTCAATGCGGAAGCATATAGACCAAAGACTCCTCCCTCAATGCCTTCCCAAGTCCGACATTGGCTTTCATAAAATTGGCCTCCAAATGTCGAAGACAGATGTATGTGGCGAAGAAGGGAAGACTCTCGCAATTGCGCTCACAAGGCCCTCGACTCGTCTCGACACGAAGGTAATTATCTCATGATAATCTCCATCCTCGTATAAAGCATCGCCTAACTTAGATATGAACCAAGTCTAATTGGCATCGATCTCATTGTCGACTATACCGAAGGCGACGTGGAAAAAACCATTGTTTCCATCTTTCCCTGTGGCACCCAGTAGTGTACCCCAAAATTTTCCAAGGAGGTGGGTACCATCGAGAAAAGCAAAGAATGGCCCTGCAAGCCCTCCTCGAATCCCACAATACACACGCCGAAAAGAAAAAGAATGCACGCTTTAAAATGATCACCGCCTCTTTCCACGATCGCAACGCGTTGCCGGATTTGTCTCACCCACCTTATCCACATACCAAAGCAAACAGTCGTAGCTGGAGATCTCACTGCCGTCGAGGACCACCCGGGCATGCTCTTTTACCAACCAAGCCTGCTTGTATGGTATGTGGACGCCATGTTCCCGCAACATGTCCTTCTGAATGTCGATGGCCTTGTACAAGGGCCGGTCCTTGAGCTTCTGAATCACTCGTGCGCTAACCCATTTTTTGGACGCTTTCGGATGTGACGCCGAACCTATGCCACCACCGCAAGTGTGTGACGGGTTAATTGTCTTGATTCTGAAAGTATTTTTGTTATACTCTTTTGATGCATGAAGGCGCCAACGACAACCATCGGCAGCGCATGAAGGCGCCAACGATAACCAACGACACATCATTTTCTATTGGACAAACCATTTTATATCCATCTGGTGTGATGAACTTAACCCTGACAAGAGAAACTTCGAGACCCCATCGCTCACATATCTCAGCTAACACCAACTCCCAAGAAGTCTGAGCCGTGAACATTAGCACTCTTCCCTCCCCGTTAAATCTAGCAATACCACAAAAACTCTCCATAATATATCGGCCAAAAACCAAATCGTACAAACCAAATGAAATGAAGAACAAAAATAAGACGAAGAAGAAGAAGAAGAAGAAGATGTAAACAACAAACAAAGCAAATGATAGGCAAATAAAAAAAGTGCATATATATATATCACTGTCGCGATGAAGACCAAAAAGTGCATAGAAATTAGACTAGACGTGATGTGATTGATCGTATTTTTTTCCCTCCATCCCAAGGGCAAAAGGGAAATATATGTCACCGTCGCGATGAAGACATATTGTCATCGCCGACATGAGTATCTGCTTAAACGCTAAGCTTTTTTTATGTTTAAACAGATACATATAGTGTTTAAAAATATCGCCACCTGCTTTAAATAAAAGTCTATATCATGTAAATAATACGTAAAACCGCTTTAAATATAGTGATTTAACTGCTTAAAAATATATGTTATTGTTTAAATTGAATGCTTTCACCGACATCGCGTCAAGATGGGTACCTCCCGGGTTACTCGCTTTAAACATCTTTACGTATTTTTCTTAAACACCGCTTGTCATTGTTTAAAGATTAAATTGAGTATTGTTTAACTTTTTCTATTGTTTACAATGACGCTCTTTTTGTTTCCCAAATTGTTTTTTTACTAGGTCTCTGCTTAAATTTCGTAAGTTCACATTCAAATAAGCTTGTTTCGCTTTTATTTATAAAACATTTACAACATTTACAACGCCTTCTCGGACTTTGACACTCACGACTCGACCCTTGTAGAACAAAAACAAGTGTCTCAGACATTCGAATACTCACTGCGGTCTGCATAACATGTGCATCAACTTGAACCCCGCACAACGTATAAACATTAAAAAAAGGTTAAACAAACACATTCATGAAAACGCCTATTAATCAATGTGTCATGGTCTCGACTTAAGCGAAGATCCCGATAGTTAAAACACGTAACGTAATAGTTGTACACCGACGTAATGTTCTTAAACGAGTAACAAAAAGTCTCAAGTGATAAATATCAACTCGGCCTTTAAAGGATGTTTCCCGATCTCGCCTCCTCTAGAGAATCCTCCGCAATCACACAATAAGTGAAAACTTTCTTTTTACCCAAGTCGAAAATGCCCGCTTAATTGCTCGCCCATCATCCATCACCGGAGAATCCTCCGCGATTCGTGCAATTATGCAAGTATTTCGACTTGGGCAAGAAAAAGATAGTTTAACTTGTCAGCGTAATTACGGCCGATCGATTCTCAAGATAAGGAGGATCACGAGACATCCTTTCGTGATAGAGTTGATCTTCGAACTTTTGTCCGACTCAGCTAATATCATACACTGTGAAGCGTAATGACGAGGAGGAAGAGGAGTGAGGAGGAGGATGATGAGGACGACAAGGAGTGGTCTGTCCATGGGAAGGGTTCTTCCTTGTTATTTATGGTCCCAAGTCCACAAGCAGTCGACTCTTCATATCCGAGAAAAAAAGTTAAACGACAGCGGACCGACATCGATCGATGACAACGAACGGGTGTTCGGATAGTTTATAGTTACGCAGCATAAGAATTAATGCCGCCATTAATTCTTACGCACGGATACCATAACCTCGCCACGTGCCACCGCCAACAATTCGGATCAAACGAAAAAGATCACCATTTTACGCAGAGACTTTGAGAATTTACACGCTAATATGAATAGTTATACATGTAAAGATAAAGTTAAACGGAGATGACAATTATTAAACATATTGGTAATATATTTAAAACGGATAATAGCAAATAGTTAAACAAAGATTTAAAAATATACAAATAGATAACCATAAACGAGAAGAACTTTACAACGAAATGATCTCGCTTTTCAAACGGAGACGACAATGGCACATGCTCCGCTCTCGACAATAAAAATCGACTACACCTCATTTCGAAGATGGAGTACACTTGACCAATCCGATGGAAAATCAACTTCATTTTCTCGTTGAGAAACCGATTTATATATTTCGGGTATGATAAACTTCACCCAGACTACCACAAATCACCGCTATAATAAACACTCGCTGGAACGGTCAAACCGATAGCAACGAAGAGATTCTAAACTCAGACACGAAAACCGCAGAATCAAGTCGAACAACTCAAATGAGGAGAAATGAGGAGAACAACAAGATATAATGCAACTCCTAGGCATCTGTCTCATCGAAACCAGCAGTAAAGCCCTTGAAAAGGTCGAACATGATGTGATTTTGGCGCTTTTTTTCCCACCATTTTCAAGGCCAAAAATGGGATTTCACAACATGGACCCATTTGAAGTGAACGGTAGGGGGTAAAAGGGAAGTTAAACACTAACGTAAGAGCCGTCTCGGGGTGTAAAAGTAGGAGGGGTTTTTGGGAAGTTCGAAAATTACGATGGGGAAGCAAATGAATGTCACACCCACCCCTTCTACCGAGGTAAATGTGGCACCCATCGCTTAAAATTCCTTTTTAATCGGAAGTCGACTACTCGCTTTTAAACAAAATCGACTTACAAATCACATTTTTACAGCCTTTTACACCAACTATAGTGTTCAAATACATAAATATTATGAATACATAATCTCAAATTATGCAGTACAACCGCTACAAGATCACAACACCAACGACAAGAAATAAAGAAAGTGGGGGACCCACTCGCAGTCCCGGACTCAACCCCGACTAGCTCTATAGTCGATCAGTGCAATCTAGGGTCCCGCCCTGCAGCTACATAAGACATTCAGCTTTGGCTCAGTAGTGGCTTAATAATTTCAAATATTTAAATACAGATATATAAAGTATATAAATACCAACTTCTCAAATAATTTTTTTCCAACTTTTCCAAAATACCGTAATTCTAGCAAAAATACAATCTTTAAAGAACTCTTGAAACATAAATTCAACATAAATCAACATCAATTTGATTTTTCTCAAAACACAAATTTTGTGAGAGTCCCGGTCTCATCACAATTCAAAAAAATATAACATAAATCTCAAATTCAAAATAAAGCAATACCCAACACTCACCCAGCATAACATGGTCTAGAAAACTCTCTAAACCCTCGCCGTGGCCGCGGCTAGGTTCGAGCCAGCCAAGGAACTCACGCCCCTATCGCTGACCCATCTGGCTCACCGGCCAGCGACCCCGGCCACCCGACGAATATCCAGCCGTGGCTCTACACTCCCACCGAACCGGCCCTCGAGTAATCAACACCTGTGTCCACCACGCCACCTCTAAAGGTCGGCCCTGTGGGACCCACTATCGCAGAGGTCGGGCCCTAGCCCGCCACCATCAAAAACCATCAAGTAAATACAAAGAATAATACCATCTCGTATAAATCATAACACGTGATCCTTTTTCCAGACAAGTATTCACATCACTGAAATAACCATTATTTTTCCACAAAGCCAACGCCAAAAAGTATAACAACGCATAATGCCAAGAAAGCCCAGATTCACGTATACCATTCCTATACCAGTGAACGAAAACCAATTCTACTAATAATGCCGATAAAACATCTTTAATACGCTCACATGGTTTCGCAAATCACTCCAAATCAAAAGCATATATACCCATCAAAGATAAATACAAGAATTGAATAATTAAATCACATATACATGTATTTTTTTACTATTCACAAATACGTATAATTATACAAAAACGAATGTATCAATACGGTTATCACGAACATCAATGGCAAACAAATATACGTATATTTCAACTATATATGGAATCAAACATGATAAAATGAAATACTTAAACATTTATTTCCAAAATACTAGCCATTAAACAATTATTTTCAAAATAATAATAATTAATCAATTATTTAAAAATAATAGCCACTACTAACTCACTCGGTGTTCTTGGGTTCCTTGCTAAACCTGGAACTCCCTCCCAAGACTGAACAACACCTAATAGAATAATATAATAAAAATAAATACCACATTTAAAACAAAAAAAGAAAAATACAAGAACAATAATGACTCATCTATCGCCCACTCACTCCAATCTGCTCAAACTCGACCTTTTAGATAACCAAATTGGTCTCCAATTACAATTAAGCTCAATTCAATTTGGGCTGCACTCATTCCGACCAACCTCGAACCATCCTCAATTCCACCGAACCAAGCTCAAATTCACTCGAACCAAACTCAATTTCACCGAACCAGGTTTAATTAAACCAACCACTCTTGAACCAACTCAATTTTTATACAAAAATATATTGAACCAACTTGGTTCAGCCCAAAACCCTTAGCCCAACATCCAAACCAAAACCCAAATCAACTTCAACTAATTCAATTCAACCAAACCATTCAAGTCCAACCACACTCAACTCTGATTTAATCAAACCCCTCACCGGATCAATTCAATCAAACCCAACCAATTCAATTCTCATCCAAACCCAATTCCAATTCAATTAAAACTGAACTTTGGTTAAACCAAATCAAACTCAACTCAATCAATTCAATTCAATTCAACTCAACCAAATCAATTATAACTCTGGTTTGATCCAAACCAAATCAACTTGGCTAACTCAACCAATTCCAATCTAACCATCATCATTAACATCTTAATCATCATAATCATCAACTTAATTAACTAAACTAAACCCTAATCTCGGTGCTACAAAGAATCACATAAAGAAACCGAAAAATCTCATCCTTCATTCAAGCTTAGATTCATCACAAATACAAATCGATTTTTTTCAACACAAATCAAGCAACAATCATCTATAACCATTAAAACATGTTTTTTTCCCTACTCAAATCCATCATTATCTTCATCATATCCATCAAATACACATATATACATGCATACATACACTCATTCATCAAAAAAATACACCAAGAAAAGCTCTTACTAACTAAAACCATCCCTCCCATGAGCCTCCTCCCACGATCTCCCATCCCCCACCCTCAAATCTCCCATTTTTTCTCCTCATTTCTTCATTTTTTTATTTTTATTTTCCTTCCTCGGTTATCAGAGTACAAAGCATGGAGTAGTAAGATTTAACAATTTCTCAAACCCTAGATTTTTTCCTCTAAATTACATTTTTCAGCCAAAAATTCACTTTCAATCCCTCCAAATATATTTTCTTACAAAACAGTCCCTGAAAAACTCACCAATGATCCCCTGAATTATGAAATAGTATTCTCAAAAGGTCCTTTCAAATTATCCAACGGTCCCTCAGGTTATAACACAACATTTTTTAAAAAGATCCCTTCCATCTTACCTTTCAGCTCCCTCGGTTTCCATAAACATTTCATGTCCATCCTCGACATTTATTCTTTAACCCAAAATCTTTTTAAAAAGTTTTTACACTTAGGTCCTTATTCTTTCCACTGGGGTTTCTCAACAAGCATTACTCAGAGAAAAATCTCATCGCAAACTCGTAGTAATACCCTAAATATTTTTTTCCAAGAATTATTCAAAGGCTCGTGGTATTACAATCCTTTCCCTTAAGAAAATTTCGTCCTCGAAATTTCTTAGCATACATCAATCTGATATCATCGAATTTCATTTATCGGTTCCAAGATCCGCTTTCTCTTTGCTATAAATACGCTTTTTAATAGTAAATAATCACATCGCAAATCACTATATATCACTCACAAAACAAACTATGCCAAACACACTTTTTCGCATCTTCAAGTCAACTCATTTTCGATAAAAACAATTCGGTCAAATATCTCAACCCATGATCCCGATCACAAGACACTACTCACTTTTGTCTCAAATGTCAAAACCTACTATCGAGCCCCTCAATCCCAAAGATGCAACTTAGGTTTTAACCCGATCGAGACTCTAAATACTTCTATCGGGCCCTTTAACTTTCTCGCCTAATCACTACTAAACCTTTAAGTCTAGATACGACTTCTAAACTTAGGGCTCGGATCACAACCCGTGATCTCTACCAAAACCGGGATATCTCAACCTCACACCTCGATACCAAAAAGACGTCACACCCACCCTTCTACGAGGTAGAATGTGGCACCCATCGCTTAAAATTCCTTTTAATCGAAGTCGACACCCTCGCTTTAAACAAAATCGACTTACAAATCACATTTTACACCTTTTACACCAACTATAGGGTTCAAATACATAAATATTATGAATACTAATAACTCAAATTTGCAGTACAACCGCTACAAGATCACAACACCAACGACAAGAAATAAAGAAAGTGGGGGACCCACCCTGCAGTCTCCGGACTCAACTCCGACTAGCTCTATAGTCGATCAGTGCAATCTAGGGTCCCCGCCTCCCTGCAGCTTTACAAAGACATCTCACTGGTCAGAGTGGCTTAATAATTTCAAATATTTAAATACAAGATATATAAAGTATATAAATACCAACTTCTCAAATAATTTTTTTCCAACTTTTCCAAAATACCATAATTCTAGCAAAATACAATATTTAAAGAACTCTTGAAACATAAATTCAACATAAATCAACATCAATTTGATTTTCTCGAAAACACAAATTTTGTGAGAGTCCTGTCTCATCACAATTCAAAAAAATATAACATAAATCTCAAATTCAAAATAAAGCAATACCCAACACTCACCCAAAGATAACATGGTTCTAGAAAACTCTCTAAACCCTCGCCAGTGGCTGCGGCTAGGTTCAGAGCCGCCAGGAACTCACGCCCCATCGCCGACCCATCTGGCTCACGGCCCAGTCGACCCCGGCCACTCCGACTGAATATCCAGCCGTGGCTCTACACTCCCACCGAACCGGCCCCTCGTGAGTAATCAACACCCTGTGTCCACCACGCCACCTCTAAAGGTCGGCCCGTGGGGACCCACTCATCGCAGAGTCGGGCCTTAGCTCGTCACCATCAAAACCATCAAGTAAATACAAAGAATAATACCATCCAGTAGTAAATCATAACACGGGATCCTTTTCTGGGACAAGTATTCACATCACTGAAATAACCATTATTTTTCCACAAAGCCAACGCCAAAAAGTATAACAACGCATAATGCCAAGAAAGCCCAGATTCATCGATACCATTCCTATACCAGAATGAAAACCAATTCTACTAATAATGCCGATAAAACATCTTTAATATGCTCACATGGTTTCGCAAATCACTCCAAATCAAAGCATATATACCCATCAAAGATAAATACAAGAATTGAATAATTAAATCACATATACATGTATTTTTTTACTATTCACAAATACGTATAATTATACAAAAACGAATGTATCAATACTGGGTTATCATGAACATCAATGGCAAAACAAATATACGTGATATTTCAACTATATATGGAATCAAACATGATAAAATGAAATACTTAAACATTTATTTCCAAAAATATCTAGCCATTAAACAATTATTTCAAAATAATAATAATTAATCAATTATTTAAAATAATAGCCACTACTAACTCACTCCGGTGTTCTTGGGTTCCTTGCTAAACCCGAACTCCCTCCCAAGACCGAACAACACCTAATAGAATAATATAATAAAAAAATAAATACCACATTTAAACAAAAAGAAAATACAAGAACAATAATGATCTATCTATCGTCTACTCACTCCAATCTGTTCAAACCTCGACCTTGTATAACCAAATTGGTCTCCAATTACAATTAAGCTCAATTCAATTTGGGCTAGACCATTCTCGACCAACCTCGAACCATCCTCAATTCCATCGAACCAAGCTCAAATTCATCGAACCAAACTCAATTTCACTCGAACCAGGTTTAATTAAACCAACCAGCCTTTGAACCAACTCAATTCTTATACAAAATATATTGAACCAACTTGGTTCAGCCTCAAAACCCTTAGCCCCAACATCCAAACCAAACCCAAATCAACTTCAACTAATTCAATTCAACCAAAACCATTCAAGTCCAACCACACTCAACTTGATTTAATCAAACCCTGACCAGATCAATTCAATCAAACCCAACCAATTCAATTCTCATCCAAAACCCAATTCCAATTCAATTAAATGAACTTGGTTAAACCAAATCAAACTCAACTCAATCAATTCAATTCAATTCAACTCAACCAAATCAATTATAACTTGGTTTGATCCAACCAAATCAACTCTGGCTAACTCAACCAATTCCAATCTAACCATCATCATTAACATCTTAATCATCATAATCATCAACTTAATTAACTAAAACTAAACCCTAATCTCAGTGCTACAAAGAATTGCTACAAGAAACCGAAAAATCTCATCCTTCATTCAAGCTAGATTCATCACAAATACAATGATTTTTCAACACAAATTGAAGCAAACTAATCATCTATAACCATTAAACATGTTTTTCCTACTCAAATCCATCATTATCTTCATCATATCCATCAAATACACATATATACATGCATACATACACTCATTCATCAAAAATACACCAAGAAAAGCTCTTACCAACTAAAACCATCCCTCCGGCGAGCTCCCTCCGGCGATCTCCCATCCCCCACCTCAAATCTCCCATTTTTCTCCTCATTTCTTCATTTTTATTTTATTTTCCTTCTCGGGTTACTGTAGCACAAAGATGGAGAAGAAGATGAACAATTTCTCAAACCCTAGATTTTTCCTCTAAATTACATTTTCAGCCAAAATTCACTTTCAATCCCTCCAAATATATTTTCTTACAAAACAGTCCCTGAAAAACTCACCAATGATCCCTGAATTATGAAATAGTATTCTCAAAAGGTCCTTTCAAATTATCCAACGGTCCCCAGGTTATAACACAACATTTTTTAAAAGATCCCTTCCATCTTACCTTTCAGTCCTCGGTTTCCATAAACATTTCATGTCCATCCTTGACATTTATTCTTTAACCCAAAATCTTTTAAAAAGTTTTACACTTAGGTCCTTATTCTTTCCACTTGGGGTTTCTCAACAAGATTACTCTGTAGAAAAATCTTACTGCAACTGTAGTAATACCCTAAATATATTTTTCCAGTAATTATTCAAAGGTTCAGGGTATTACAGTAATTCTCCCTTATTTTTTTCATGAAAATAATTTTAGTTATTTATTCACAAATTTATATATATATATAGGGAATATGTCAACCGCGGACATACGTAGTTAGTGAAAAGCAAGAGATAGAAAGAGACAAAGATAACTTAATTTATAAATAGTGGCAGCAACAGTGGGGAAAACTTGTACTTGGTAAATAAACGGGCAATTGGGGTTGGTTGGTGTTTTATAATTTCTTTGCATTAGTAAATTTGAGTTGGACGATTGTGATTAATTGAGTTACTATTACGATTGAGATCTGACGGATCATATCAAATACTATGCATCCCACTTTACACTAACAATGCATCTGGGATGAGAATGCTTCAGCACTGTGGAGGCCATTCTTACGAGCGTTGGATTTCAATCCAACGGTTATCATGAACGTTTGTATATTTAAAAACTATAAACGTTCGTAGACGGCGCGTCCTCATATATATATATATTAGTAATTGTTGGCATAAATTATTTTTTATTTTTTATTTTTCTTCAAAATTATAATATTATTTCACTTCCAAGTTAATAGTCCATCAGCAGTTTGTTCATATTTCTTAATTAAAAGTATTTGATTTTAAGCAAATTTTAAATTAATTTTATATTTGGAATATATAGTAATAATTTATTAAATGTAATTAACACATTAATTTTAGAAGAATACAATAGAATAAGATACTTTGTTAGGGGAAAACAAACTTATTTAAAAATATTTGGTTATATATATGCTAAATATTTGACTATATATATATATATATATATGAGTGATTCTAATTTTATCTAATAAATTTTCCAAATAGGTTTCTCGGATAATGTGGATGCCATCTCGCCATATATGTCATTAGCGACGTCATTCATTTTTATATAAATTCAATTTTAAACCTTAAAAATCCCTAAATTTTTTAAATTTTTTTTAAAAATTATAAAAATAATGTCTAAATTCTAAAATCTTAAACCCAAAAACTGTAAAAATCCTATACCCAAAAATCTAAATATTTAAACTCTAAATAATAAATACTAAACCCTAAAATCCTAAACCCTAAACCCTAAATCCTAGATCCTAAGCCGAAATCCTAAACAATAAACCACAAACCCTCCTAACTATTTAGGGTTTAGGGAGGGAGTTTTCGGTTTATTGTTTATGATTAAAAGCTTAAATTTAAGATTTAGATAATAAATAAAAATTATAAAAAAAATTATAAAAAAACAGAGAGAAAGAAAGAATGGCGTGGATACTAACAAGGATCCCAACTTGGTATCCACGTCATTTGGCAAACCTATTCATTAAAATCATTACTCTATATATATATGTGTTTGTTAATGTTTTTCCTCCTTTAAATAATTTTATTTTATTTCTCTGGATGAATCAATTTAATTTTCTTCACTAATTCGGATTTGAGTACAATCTTATTTTATATTTGAAATTAATTTATGAGTAATGCTATTTAGGTCAAATTTATAGGGTGAATGACGTGGATACCAAGTTGGCATCTATGTCAGCATCCACATCATTCTTTATCTCTTGTGAAACAAAATTAATTTCTTTTTATAATCTAAACCCTAATACCCTAAAATCTTAAACCCAAATATTATAAAATCTTATATCCAAATTCAAGAAACCTAAACCCTAAACCTAAGGCCTAAACACTAAATCCCAAGCCCTAAACCCTAAACAGTAAACCGCAAACCCCCAATATATTAAGGGTTTAGGGATGGGGTTGTTAGTTTATCATTTACACTAAAATTTAGATGACAAAGAAAAATTAAGTTGTTTTTATTAAGAGAGAGAGAGAGAGAGAGAGAGAGAGAGAATGAATGACATGGATGCTAACGCCAACTTAGCATCCCACTTCATTCGGACTACCAATTCGGTCTAACAATTTAACCTAAATATCATTATTGTTAATTTATAGAATTTGTTAGGATTGATTCTTAGTTTCCAATGAAAAATTAAATATAAACGAACTTGTACTATCCCATTGAATAAATAAAGCAAATTAATAAAAATAACCACAATCTACTTACACATTAAAACTATTAATGATTTACCTAATGAAATTGTTGATATGCATACAAATAATTGTAGTATAAATATTCTGAGTAAATCATATATATAAATTATATTATTTTCTTTGAAATTAAATGGTAATCTAGAGCTAAAATAAGAAAAAATCCACACAAATATAGTCGCCTATATGAATTACTTAAAAAAACTCTCTTACTCCATTTTTCATATTAGTGCTTGATATCTGAGTGAGTGAGTGTTTACTTGGAACCTAATCAATCAAAATTGACATAATTAGCAATGATAACAAATAAAATATTAATTTAAAAAATTAAACTAGATAATTGATTGATTAATGAAAACTTGAGCTTCCTATACATATAGACTATAATATTAAAAATAAGATAAAAATATTATATTTATTATTATCAATTTTATAATTTTTTAAATAAAAACTTCAATTTATCCTAAGATGAATTAATCTAGATTTATATTTTGAAGAGTTATTTTAAAATATTAATCTTAATAATTGATTGATTAATGAAGTTACACAAAATAATATAAGATGCATGTTTGCTACTTTAATATATATATATATATATACAAAATTTGTAATATTCAAAGTAATATAAGATGGGATATTTATTATTATTAATTTTACCATTTGATATATATGATATATAATAATTAATATTCATATTTTTTATATTTTAAATAGTTATTTAAAAAATATTAATTTAATAAGTGTGATAAGATATTTATCATTATTAAATTTATAAGTTTAATTTATCACAAAAAAATAATCTATTTGTATTTTTAAATTAAATAGTAAGATAATTATAATATAGTATAATTATTTAATATTTAACATTAAATAATAGAGAAAATTACTTAAAAGTCCCTGGCAAGTTTCATTCTTCATGCTCAGTCCCTCTGACTTTTCTGATATTCCATATAGTCCCTCCTTTTTCGGTCATTTTCATTTTAGTCCTTGTCATCAATTTTGTCAGTTTGTTTGATGTATAAGCCCTTGTAAGTGAAATGCAAAAGTTGGTGGGCTTTTTCCCACCAGGCCATATCTCCTTTTGTTTAATGTACGGCCAGAATCCCAAAGAAGCTTCCCTGTCAGAGGCTTTTGGTTTTTCTCATCCTTCTTCTTCTTCTTATTGTTCATCTGGTTCTTCTTCTCCTCCTCTTTTGGGATTCTTGGTGAGGATTCAAGGTTAGTTTCTTATGTTCATTTTGTTTCTCTCTTCTTCTTCTTCTTCTTCTTCTTCTTCTTCTTCTTCTTCTTCTTCTTTGTTTAAGGTTGTCGAAAGTGTTTTCTTATGTTTTACATCATCTCAATTTTTATAGTAAGAGTGGTACTAGCAGCCCCGTATTTGACAAGATTTTTCAATTTTCATGCAGGTGCTCATCATTAATAGAAACTTTCTGTGCTATGACGTGATACAAAGGAGAAGGACGTGTACTTTAATTCACCGTATTGGCCCATGAGAGACAGTCATAGGTGAGATATGTAAGTGTTGGGCACTGGACATTTTTTAGGTAAGAGTGAAGTTCATCACACCTAACTCATACAAAACGCTTTACCCAATTGAGTCGGATGTGGACTTGCAACGCATGTGCCATATATACCATAATTTCAAAAAGACTGTCATGGACATCACCATCAAGGAAGTGAGTGGGTCAGTAGATGGAAACTCGGGCTTCTTGATTCCATTCTAATAGACCAATGAATTCTAATGCTTGTTACTTTTTGTTTGTGTGTTTTTGTATAGTAAATGGCTTTCTCATGTATTACTATAATTTCCTGTGTAATATTATTACTTCAAGTGTATTACAATGTGTTTGCGCTTAAAATGCACGATTCATGTGTATCACTTTATGTTTCTATTTAGTTTTTGTGTTTTTCATGTATTGTACGCTGTTTGTTAACTGTTATTTCCTTTATGTTATGCATTCGTAAGCAGGAAGTCTTTCTCAGAAAGTATGAACCCCGACGTCGAGACTTTTTTTCTCTAAACATCCTCCCCCTAGGGAGCTCAGTATTGTTGGGTATTCTCAAACATATGATGAATCGATATTTAAAGTAGGCCAGCATTTTAAAAATGTATAGCAGTTCAAAAATGCCTTATGAAGCACCGCTATAAGACAAATTTTTGACTTTATATTTATAAAAAACGATAAACTCCGGATTGCCTATGGCGAGTGCATGCATCCAAAGAGGAAAATATAGACAATTTTTTAGTGAAGACAATACATGCAACATATATTTGCGGTGAAGGCATTGGTTCTACATCGCACTTGAAAAAAAGCAAGAAGTGGGTCTGTGACCTTACCATGCAAAAACTAAAGAAGCGGCCATTATATGGAGCTGTCGACATATATAATGACATATTGTGGGACCATGGTGTTTGTCTATCGTACAAGTGTGTTTGGATGGGGAAGGAGGTTGTTAGGGCTGCCATTCATGGTAGCGAAGTTAGTAGCTATGATTTGCTTCTCTAGGATGCTGATAAAGTGGTCAAGATGAATCCCAGTAGTGTCATAACTATTGATGATGAGGAGTATCCATTTAAGCTTGCTTTCTTCTCTTTTTAGGCTTATTTGTTTGGGTTCAAGCAGAAGTGCAAGCTATTACTTTTTGTTGATAAAACTCATTTACTGGGCAAATACAGTGGGATTCTATTAGGGGCAATAGGCAAAGTTGGCAATGAGGGTCTATTTCATGTAGCATTCACTATCGTCAACAACAAAATTGATGAAAACTAGACTTAGTTTCTTGCTACTCTTGGGAAGGGGTTGTATAGTCAAGATGACTATGATAAAATTATAACATTCATCTCTGATTGGTCCAAGGGTTTAGTCAATGTCGTCACGTGAGTTTTCCCCTCATGGACACATGGTTATTGCCTATGACATTTGGAGGCGAACTTCATTAAGAGCAATGCTAGACTCAGGAAAGCACTGAGAGAAAAGTGTTGGGCAATAATCATCAAAATTGCATATGCTTACACATCGAAAGAGTTCGATGATACAATTAGTGAACTTGTTTTTACATCGGTTGATGTGCACCCTTGGTTGCTACACAAGTCCGGCGTGGTCATTGGTCTAACTATTTGTTTAAAGGAATGCAATGGTATGAGATGTACTCCAATATGGCAGAGTCTTTTAACACCTAGATTAAAGAGGTGTGCCATTTACCGATAACAAGCATAGTTGATTCCATAAGGTTAGGCTTAATGTACATACACATATGTTTCCCAAGTAATATTGTTTGTTCCTTTGTATTATCTCATGTTCGTGTGTATTTAAGTTGGTTGTTGTGTAATATCCCTCATTCCTACGTAATATATCAAGTTATTGTTTATTAAATTGTATTCAACTAGATTGATTTACTTTACTATGTATTACATAGAGTTAATGTGTATATTGTGTGTTCATCCGTGGGTTTAAACCTATGAATATACTTTCAAAAAGACGCGAACAATCAAACATGTGGGATATATACCTCTCCCTGAGATACACAAGAAGGTTGAACAAATTATCAAAGACAGTCATTCTCTAAGGGTGGGCCGATCCAGCGATGACACCTACAAAGTGGTTGACAACCATAATAGTGTAGTCAGCCTCTAAATCAGGAAGTGCTCCTACAGATGATGGGAAGTATAATACCCTAAACCTATGGATAACTGTTGGAAAATTTATTCAGGTTATTACTACAGTGGTAGTAAGATTTTTCTACAGAGTAATCTTGTTGAGAAACCCCAAGTGGAAAAATTAAGAACCTAAATGTAACAGTTTTAAAAGATTTTGGGTTAAAGAGTAATAGAAAAAAGATTGATATGAAATGTTTCTGGAAACCAAGGACTGAAAGGTAAGGCAGTAGGGATCTTTTTGAAATATTGTGTTATAATCCAGGGACCATTGGATAATTTTAAATGACCGTTTGAGAAAACTATTTCATAATTCAGGAACCATTGGTGAGTTTTTCAGGGACTGTTTTGTAAGAAATTATATTTTGAGGGACTAAGAGTGAATTTTGGCTGAAAACATAAGTTGGAGAAAAATCTAGATTTTGATGGTTTGTTCATCTTCTTCTCCATTCATCTGCTACAGTAACCCGTGAAAAAAAATATATGAAGAAATGAGGAGAAAAATGGAAGATTTGAGGTGGAGGATTGGAGATCGCCGGAGGGAGCTCGCCAGAGGATGGTTTTACTTGGTAAGAGTTTTTCTTAGTGTATTTTTGATAAATAAATATATATATATATATATATATGCATGTATATATGTGTATTTGATGGATTTGATGAAGATGATGATGGATTTGAGTAGGAAAAATATGTTTAATGGTTATAGATGATTGTTGCTTCAAGTTGTTTTAGAAAAACCATTGTATTTATGATGAATCTAGCTTGAATGGAGGATGAGATTTTCGGTTTTACTGTAGTATTACTGTAGCACCGAGATTAGGTTTTGGTTTGGCTAATTAAGTTAATGATTAAGGTATTAATGATGATGGTTGAATTGGAATTTGTTGGATTTAGCCAAATTGATTTGGTTGGATTTAGCCAAATTGATTTGGTTGGATCAAACCAAGTTAGAATTGATTTGGTTGAGTTGAATTGAATTAATTGAGTTGGGTTTAATTTGGTTGAGTTGAATTGAATTGATTGAGTTGAGTTTGATTTGGTTTAACCAAGTTCATTTTAATTGAATTGGAATTGGGTTTGGATGAGAATTGAAGTGGTTGGGTTTAATTGAATTGATCTGGTTGGGTTTGATCAAATCAAGTTGAGTGCATTGGACTTGAATGGTTTGGTTGAATTAAATTGGTTGAAGTTGATTTGGGTTTGGTTTGAATGTTGGGCTAAGGATTTGGGCTGAACCAATTCAAGGAAAATTTGGGTTCGGTTGAACCAAGCTGGTTCAACAGATTTTGTATAAGAATTAGAGTTGGTTCAAGGCTGGTTGGTTTAATTAAATCTGGTTCAGTGAAATTGAGTTTGGTTCAGTGAATTTGAGCTTGGTTCAGTGGAATTGAGATAGGTTCATATTGGTTTAGCAGTGTTTAGCCTAGATTGAGTTGGTTTAAGTGCAATTGGAGACCAATTTGATTATGCAAGGTCAGGTTTGAACCGATTAGAGTGAGTGGGCCAATTAGAGAGTCGGTTATTGATTTCATGTATTTTCTGTTGGGTTCAATAATATTTTTAGTTGTCATAATTATTTATTTTTTATTATGTTATCTTGCTATGTATTGATTAGCTTGGGAGGGAGTTCCAGGTATAGCAAGAAACCCAAGGAAGACCAGGTGAGTTGATAGTGGCTATTATTTAAATTATTGAAAAATTATTATTATTTTGGAAATAATTATTTGATTATTATTATTTTTGAAATAATTATTTAATGGCTAGTATTCTGGAAATGATGGTTTAATTATTTCATTTTATTATGTTTAATTGTGTATACTGTTGAAATATACTTATATTTATTATTATTTATTTGTCGTTGATGTGCCATGATGATCGTATTGATATACATGATTTTGTATAATTATACATATTTTTAAATAGTGAAGACACACGTATATATGTTTTAATTATTCAATTCATGTATTTATTTTTTATGGGTATATATGCTTTGATTTGGAATGATTTGTGAAACCATGTGAGCATATTAAAAATGTTTTATCGGCATTGTTAGTGGAATTGGTTTTCATTCCTGGTATAGGAATGGTATCCTGGATCTGGGCTTTACTGGTATTATGCATTATTATACTTTTGGCATTGGCTTTGTGGAAAATAATGTTTATTTACTAGATGTGAATGCTTGTCCTGGATAAGGATCCTATGATATGATTTATACCGATTGTATTATTGTTGTATCTACTTGATGGTTTGGACGGTGATGGCGGGCTAAGGCCCGACTAGTACAGTAGTGGGTCCCCACAGGCCAGCCTTTAGAGGTGGCGTGGTGGACCTGAGTGTTGATTTCTACGAGGGTCAGTTCAGGTGGGAGCGTAGAGCTCTGACTGGGTATTCATCGGGTAGCCGGGGGTCATCGACCGGTGAACCGATGGGTCAACGTTAAGGACATGAGTTCCTTGACGGCTCTAAACTTAGTCGTGGCCACGGCGAAGGTTTAGAGAGTATTCTAGACCATGTTATGCTGGGTGAGTGTTGGATATTGCTTTATTTTGATTTATGTTATTTTTGAATTGTGAGGGCAGTCTATCACAAAATTTGTGTTTTCTGAAAAAAATCGAATTGATGTTGATTTCTATTGAATTTCAGTTTCAAAAGCTCTTTAAAGTTGTATTTTTCTAAAATTCTGGTATTTGTGAAAGTTGGGAAAATTATTTGAGAAATTGATCTTTATATGCTTTATGTATATTACTTTTAAATTATTTGAAATTATTGAGCCACTATCGACCAACTGAATGTGCTGTAGTTGCAGGAGAAGGACCTTAGTAGATCATTGTTCGACTATAGAGCTAGTCAGGGTTGAGTCCAGGACTGCAGTGGGTCCCCCTTTCTTTCTTTCTTCTTGTTGGTGTTGTGATCTTGTAGCGGTTGTACCTGCAAATTTGAGTAGTTATACTTGTTGTATTTATGTATTTGAACCTGTAGTTGGTGTAAAATTGTAAATTGTAATCTGTAAGTCTGATTTGATTTCTGAGAGATGTCAGATTTCCAGTTAAAAAGGAATTTTTAACTGATGGGTGCCACATTTACCTCAGTAGAAGGGGTGGGTGTGACAGGAAGTGTGTGGTCTCTCGTGCAAGCATACATGTGTCATGATTATGCAAACAGACACGAATGTGTACTTTTAAGTAGACGATTATTTCATGATCGAATGGTATCATCATGCATACAACTACCTAATATACCCAATCCCTAACAATGACAAGCCATGTGACAATGGACGTGAACTTCTAATGCGGTCACCAATATCAAAGAAATGACCCGCCCATCCATGAAGAAAAAGAATCGAGTCATAGGTTTTTTATGTCAGTGATGTACATTGTAGTTGGTGTCATCAAATTAGATATAATCATCAATCATGTAATGCAATTATAGCAGACTGAATGCGGTATGCATAATATGGGTGGTTTTTTTTTTACACAGACCATTTTTGTGTAATATTAGTTTGAATTGTGTACATTTTGTTATTGTTGTGTATCACTTTGCGTTTCCATGTAATATTCATTGTTCTATGTACTATGGCTATGACTTACCATGGCTATAGTGTCAGTATCGTATATTTTCGACATAAGGGATAAATAGTGCACGTACTTTTGCCTTGGAATGTTAAGTGAGCAAATGAAAATGACCATTGAGGGGAAATTTTCTGCATCAATTGCCTGACACTGCCAATTAATGCATTCTCTTCGTCATTTGCTAGCACAAGTTCGCAAAACTGCACAACAAATGCGCAAAACAAAACATTATGTACATTTTGATCTTCTTTATTATTCCTTGTCATTTTTGTGTAGTGAAGTTCGTTTATGTGTAGTGTAATTTGTTTATGAATAATATTAATTGTTCATGTGTATTACTTTCCATTTCCATGTAGTATAGTTACTGAAGTGTATATCATTTACGGTTGATGTAGAATCTATTATTTTCCTATGTATATGTTATCGAGTACAGAATAATTTATAACGAATTTATATTTGACTAAGCCACTAGGACGAAATGTTTTCATATAAAGTCGGAAAAGTATAGTTTTCATGTTTAATCATTAAATGTTTGCATGTATAGTCTTAAAGTCCCTTTCCTTGGCAGCATTGTCCAACTCCACAGTGGGTTTGTGCCGCCTAACAATGTCTTCCTCCCTAACAACAGTGTCTGCCTCCCAAGCGGTAATCTTCCCTTTTTTGTTGTCCTTTTTCCTGACAATGTCCTTTTTTGTGGTAGCGTCCTTGGCCACATCGACAGCCGGTATGACTTTTCTCCGTATCCCATCGAGCAGTACTTATTTGACTTAGTGGCTGTCAAATAAGTTTATCTTCTTTATGGTCGTACATGACATTCTCCATCATATATATAACCTGGTTCACGGCGAATTGCAACTTCTACATTGCAAGTGCCAGAGGGTGGCTGAAGATAGCATGCTACTTGTATGCAAACAAATTCATTAGCAATTGCTCACGGATTATGAGGACTAGGACACGACATCATCGGGGACTTGTTCTTTGCCTTCGAGTAGGATGTAGAGGCTGTCACGGGTCATATACCCACAGTCATCCCTCCAGACAACTGGGTTGTAAGCCATAATATATCAAAATGTGTTAGATAATTTAATTAATACACTCTACTAGCATAACAACATGTGAAATAGAACAATTACACACGAATCGATTATGTTACACGACAAATGTTATTAATAAACATGAAAGGTATGTATTGCACATGTATAACATATTATACACAGGAAACCATATGACTACAAATACAACACAAGTGTTACAGAAGAATGATTAAATATACATATAAAAAGGCTAATACATATATGTTCCATAAACTCTTTCCAGTATAGAAGATTCATACTTTATGAAAGAGAAAAAAATTACCTATCAACACGAGTGTTCAAGTATATCGAAATGGTTGCTTGTTTGATCTGGTTCAGCCTGCCGAAACCTGCATAGTTCTTTTCCTTTGGGTGGAAACCTTTATTAGCCTTCACTTGTACCTCATGATATACCTGACCTTATGATGTATCCTCGTATGGCACTAGCATTAGTGGCTCATTTATTGATTGTCCATTCTTCAGACTAGTCAGAGATTCAACAAGAAAGTCAATAACTTGAAGAAATCCTTTTCCGTGTCTGATACGTCAGTTGAGCTGGAGTCAAATACCATCATTCTCTTCGATGGGGCCCTCATCGGCAGGGCCTTCTTCGGTAGTGGGGCCCTCTTCGTTCTTACTCTCTTCGGTGCCATTTTCTTCAGTGCATGGAGCTCTCTTTAACGGTGCATTACTCGCCCTAGGGGGGGTCTCAATTTTACCCCCTTCATCAGTGGAAGTCTCTGGAACAGAGGCAGGCTTTGGGTCCTTAGAACTTGGATTTTCAAAAGGTGGTGTTTCGAAGCAAGATCTCTCATCTCGAGTGTCTGTAGGATTAGGAACATCGGCAGGTAGGTTCCGACTTATCCATTTCCCGACCTTCTATTGCAATTTCCAATGGTGGAACCTCAACCTCTGAGTAAGACATGGGCCCCACTAGTGCAGGATTTTCATCATTCGCAGTTGTCGTTCCATTGTGCTGACCAGAGCGCCCTTTCCAAGACTGCACTACTCCCTTGAACCTCATATTTGAAGAAGGCAAAAGGCCTCAAGAAGGAGCAGTGTGATCCATTATATCCCGCTGGATGTTAGAATCCATAGACTATGACCTTGAGTCAGCCCTTTGTCACTTTTCATCCTTAGCGTCGAGCTCATCTATATGAGCTCACAGTTTACGAAATTCAATTAATACTCGCTACAATAGGCTGCGCACATCATCATCACCTTGTGGAACATTTTTCGGTCTCACAACCGATGATCGACAGCGGGTGAATTTCGCGGGATTGAGTTGGGAGAGGGAGAAGGGGGGAGGGAGGAATCGTCCCAAACTTACTTCCTTACCGGCTCGCGGCTTGGTTTTCCAAAAGACTCCGTGGAGGCATGATTGGTTGCAGTCATCATAAACCTATAGTAGCGTGTCAAGCACCCTTCTCTCCTACATCACAGGTAGGACATCCATCAAATGGCAAAAGGCGTTCAACAGAGAATCTCTTAATGCTGCTTTTTCATTTCCTTCCTCAAATTTGAGATCATTTCCATAACAAGGGCCAGATATCACCATGCATTAACTAGCGTAATTTCCTTTTTTTGTTGTTATAAAAAAACATACATAATCAATCAATAATTGAAAGATAAACACTTTATTATACACAAAAAACAAAATATAACACACAAGAAAATAAACAACACATGGTACATAGGAAGTAAACATCTACACTGTAAACACTAAAACTATACACCACACACCATCAGACCCTCATCTTGCTTGAAGAGATGATCCAAACATGTGTTCTCACCTCTCGGTTGGGATTTCCCTTCAAGGAAGTTGCCGAAATACCTTCAACGGGAGCCTTTCAACGAGAGAGCAATGACTACAGACAAGACGAAGGTAGACTTTCGCGAGGAAGATGATTGTGGAAAAGGGGATCTCCACCGACTTTAACACAATAAATAGAAGATGAACAATTGCGTTTTTAGTGGAGAAAGCCATTCTCGGATCCCAACGCTTCGTATATCCAACCGTCCAACCGCCCATGATTCCCAAGGCCTTCATGAGGGCATTATCATCATTTCATGCATCTGGTTTGTGTTTCTCAGGTTAGAGGTAATCAGGTAAATTCCAAACCGATATAACTGCATCTTTATCACCGTTTGAAGAATTTTGACCGAAGAAGAAAAGAACAAAAGAGGGACCTTTAGGTAATACAAAAACTTAGAGGGATTTATTATGAAAGTGCAAACTATCAAAGGATTATTAGTTACTTTCCTGTATTTTATATAGGTTTTGAAGGGAAAATTTTTAATAAAAGCTTGACATGTTACACTCTTGTTTCTACTTATATATATGATATATAATTATTATTATTATATATTTTTTTAATATTTTATTATTAAGTCCTATTTAACTCGGATCCGATCCAACTCATCAATTTTTGACTCTTGGACTTGGCCGAATCAATGCCCAAATCGGTCTGACTACCTTGATTAAAAACATGAACATTTCCAATAAAATAAATTTATATTTTTTTCTTCTCCAATAAAATAAATAAATAACCAACCAAAGTCAGAGGGGGGCACGGGCCGATTAACCGGGACCGCCGGGCCCAACCTGGCAGGTCCGGGTCGGCCTTTGGCCGACCCGTAACAGGCCCGGCCATTTGTGCCGACCCGGCCCGGGGTGCCCCCCAAAACCGGCAGGCCAGGCCGAAACCCGCCGGTTTACGGGCCGACTCACCGGGTTCTTAATTAATTAATTATTTTATTTATTTAAATAAAATTGTAAAATAATATTTAAAATAAAAAAATATGTGACAAAATTCACAAAACCATTTGAGATAGTTGCCATTGATTTTATAGGCAATTCATATGGTCATTTTCTTATCTTAGCCGATGTGGAACTAAATGTAAGTAGTATAAAATACATCTATTGTTTATATCTTTTAGTAAAAAAACAATATCAACTCAAAATAAATTGATGGATTGGTTAGAGTGATGTTGATGTAAGTGTGTTGGTGTTATGAGGCCATGGGTTCAAACCTTGCCAACTACTATACTTATGTATATATATGTTTTTGCCATAAATTAAATTAAAGTTTTAATAGTAGTTATTAATTTATTTTATTAAAAACTTATTATATAGTGTTTTAATAACATTTTTAAAACAGGATATTAGTTGATGGGGATTAAATTTAAATATGTTAGATAATCATTAATTTTGTTTTTAATATTATAAAATAGCTAAATATAGAAATGATAAATCTAAAAAAATTTAAAATATTAATGGTTATGTTATAATATGACAATTGTTAATATAATCTTATAATTAATATTTTTATCCTAATGTAAATTTTTTTATTAAAATATATTGTTAAAATGAAGATTAATAAAAATTTATAGTTAAAAATTTTATTTTTATAAACTATGTTGTAGGAAAAAAAAATTTATTGATATGTTAAAATTTTAATTTAATTATTCATTAATCAAGATTGAGTATTATGATTTTAACTTAATAATATGTTTAGGATTTTGGAGGTTATATTAAAAGAAATACATAAAATTGTTGTAGAAGGAATTATACATAACTATGGTTTAACCACCTAATTATAGAAACCAAATAGGATTATGGTTCAAGATTTTAGAGATAACATTACAAAGATAATAATATAATAACATGATGATGCTCAATATTTACTGTTTATATGGTTTTCTTTTAATTCCTAATTCCATTAGGAACTTATTATTAAAATAAAAAATAATAATAAGATATTTAAAAAAAATGAAAAATGAATAAAACAAAGCGGGAAAAAGAGGGAGTTTGAAGTTTTTTTAAAAAAAAATTAATTCAAAAAAAAAAAAGAAGTGATAAGAATTGAAAAAATTTTGAATTTAAATTTTGAAAAAGAATTCACATGATTGAGGATTTTCTGGGGGTGTTGAGGATTTTTTGGGGGAACGGATGCTAGAAAAAGAACAGAAAAGGAAGAGGAAAGAGAATATATATATATATATATATTTGAAGATATATACGCATACATATATATATTTATATATATATTTTTTTTTCGTTTGAAATTTCAAATATATATATATATATATAATAAAAAAGGGAGGGAAATTCAAAATAATAATAATAATAATAAATATATATAAAAAAAGAGGAGATTATGGATAAAAGATCGGACATTTTTGAATTCAATTTTTTTAAAAAAAAATCTCGGGGAGTTGGAGATAATTCAAAATAAAAATAAAAAAAATCTCTCTCGGGAGTTGGAGATTCTTCGGGGGTGTTGAGGATCTTCGGAGGACCAAGGAGAAGAAAGGAGGGGTTTTTGAAAAAGAAAAGGGGGGAGGGGGACGAGTAGAAAAAAAAAGGGAGACTAAAAAAAGACAGAGATTTTTGAGAAGAAAAGTGATAAATTAAACAAGAAGAGATTGGAAAAGCAGAAGGAGAAAGAAGGGGAGGAGACAAGGAGGTTGGAGAAGATTAATGGAAGGGTAAATTCAAAAAAAAAGAGAGAAGGAAAAAATATGAAAAAAATGGAAGGGTGAATTTAAAAAAAAGGAGAGAAGAAAAAAAATATGGAAAAAATGGAAGGGTGAGTAAAACAAGAGAAGAAAGGAAAATATGGGAAAAATGAAAGGATGGGTTAAAAAAAAAAAGAGAGTAAAAAATGAGGAAAAAAGTAAAGGATGAATTTGAGTGGGGGTATTTTGGTAATTTTATTTTTGCAAGGGCTCCTATAGAAAAAAAATCCTATGAAATTTCTCTCATTACACCATGAAACCTTGGCTTTCTTGGGGTAACGAGAATTTCTATGAAATTTCTCTCATTCCACCTTGAAGCCTTGGCTTTTCTTGGGTTAACGAGAAATTTTTCATGAAATTTCTCTCATTCCACCTTGAAGTCTTGGCTTTCTTGGGGTAACGAGAATTTCTATGAAATTTCTCTCATTCCACCTTGAAGCTTTGGCTTTTCTTGGGGTAATGAGAAATTTTTCATGATTTCTCTCATTCCACCTTGAAGTCTTCACTTTTTGGGGTAACGAGAAATTTTTCATAATTTCTCTAATTCCACCTTGAAGTCTTTGTTAGGGAATACAGCTGTGTATACAGCTGTATATCTATATTTGTATAGCTACCTTATTTATATAACTGTGTATCTATATATACCTTGTACATTGTAGGTTTGTGTTATGAAAAAAATTGATTAATCTTTTTCCACCTAACATGATATCGAGGCGGTTTTTCTAAACCCTAATTTTTTTCCGCACTGCAGTCCCTCGATCCGCGTGTCGTGCCGTCTCGATCCAGCGCCGCCCTCGGCAGCCCACGCCCGACACGCGCCCCTCGGCCTCTGCCATGCCGCGCCTCGACTCGCCACACGCTCGGCCTGGCCTCGCCCACTCATGCCCGCCTCGCCCATGGCGCCTGCGCCTGAGCCCATGCCCGCCGCCCGCCACGCGCCGCCCAGCGTGCCCTCGCCGCCCAGCGTCCTGCGCCGCCCAGCTAGCGCCCCAGCGCCGTCCTCGGCCCTCGCAGCGTCCCAGCGTGACGCCTGCCTAGCGTCCCAGCAGGCCTCCGCGCCCGCTGCGCCGTCCTCGGCCCTCGCGCACGCCCGTGTTGCCCTTGGCCACCGCGCCGCCCTCAGCCCGCGGTGTGTTTTTCCATGGCCTCTGCCCAGGTTTCTTATCTGCAAAAGGCGGACGTCATGCTCAATGGCAAGAATTATAAAGCATGGTCGTCCACTTTACGTGTGCTCCTTCGCGGACTTAATCTTTGGGGTCATGTTGATGGTACCCGTCCGCCTCCAGTTTCTTCTAGTGCCGCCTCTTCTGGCTCCTCTTCGTCTACAGTTACCAGCGCGTCCTCTTCCACGTCTACTGACTTGCTCAAGTGGACTGAGGATGATGCTCGTACCATTGCTATCATCTGTCAGTCCTATGAGCTTCCTATTCGCTTGGCTGTTTGTGATCTTTCTACAGCCAAGGCGATTTGGGATCATCTGCGCGCACTCTATCTTCCTTCCAGTCAGGCGTTGCGCTACTCCTTGCTACAGACTCTCACATCTACCTATCACCGTGAGACGTCTGTCTTGGATTTCTTTGCCGTGCTCAGTGATTTATGGCGTCATTGTGATAAGATGACACCATCTCCTTCTCCGACCTGTGCCCAGTGTCTTGCCATTGCTCAGGATCGTGATTATCTTTGCATTTATGAGTTTCTCATGCGTCTTCGCCCTGAGTTCGAGGCCGTTCGGGCTCAGCTACTGCACCGGGTTACACCTCCGCTCGCTAGTGATACTCGGCATATGTGCTTGCCGAGTAGACTCGTCTTTGGTCCTTAGATGTGATTCCACCACTGCTGCTCCTCACTGTTCTTTGCTGCCTCCCCAGTCAGAACCCAGTCGTTAGCCATTGCTCCTTTCGATGCTCGTCTCCTGGTCTTAGCGCTCCCCGTCCGTCCCTCTATCTCGGGCCTCGGGGGATCGGTTTCTAGTGCACCCTCCCTCGACGGTCGGTTCGGTGTCATTCTCGCCATGCTCCCCGGCCATATTCGATCTTGAGTGTCGTGAAGCTCTAGCGAGCTCGGATGACAAAGACCAGCAAGACAGTGCCCCCACCCCACCCTCAGCTACTCAAAGTGGTCCGTTGTCTGCTGAGCAGTTTCAGCAACTTATTCAGCAGCTTTCCAGGAGTCAGATATCTCCTTCTTCGGCCCCAGTACTCACTCGGGATGCCTCCGACGCCTCCACTCACCCATCGATCGCCTCCGCCCTCTGCTGTGTATTTCTTCATCCTCTTGGTTACTTGACTCTGGAGCTTCTTTTCATATGACCTATGGTGCTATCCACCTTCACTCTCTTCACCCTTTTTCTTCCGATCTTCGTGTCATTATTGCTAATGGCACGACACTCCCTGTCCCTAGTCGTGGCCTCTTACACACCACTCATTTTCATATTCCTGATGTTGCCTTTGTACCACAGCTCTCCATGAACCTTATTTCTGCTAGCCAACTCGCTTCTCTTGGCTATCTTGTTATTTTTGATGAGTTTGGTTGTCGTGTGCAGGATCGTCTTACAGGGACCCTCATTGGAGCTGGCCATCGCCATAGTGGGGTGTATGTGCTCGATCATCTTCGTCTTCCATCCTCTTCTACATTACCAGCAGCCTCTATTTATTGTTTTTTTCATCTGCTCGCTTTCCATCGGTGGCATCATCGGCTCAGCCATCCTAGTGGTTCTCGTCCCTGCTTCTCTTATTCATCGAGGCATTTTAGGTCGTGTTTTTAGTTGATAATTCTCATTCTTGTTCGGGTTGTAAGCTTGGCAAACATGCCTACAACTCCCGTATCCTTCGAGTGTGTCTAGGTGCGGGTCTCCGTTTGAATTAGTTCATTCGGATGTTTGGGGGTCCCTGCCCGTTTGTTTCAAAGGTGGACATCGTTATTATGTTATTTTTTTGTTGATGATTTCTCTCGTTACACTTGGATTTATTTTTATGCGTCTCGTTCCCGAGTTTTTTTAAAGGTTTATATTGATTTCTCTAATATGGTGCGTACTCAATTTTTCTGCCACCATTCGTACTTTCCGTTCCGATTCAGGAGGGGAATATCTTTCTCATGAGTTTCGTGAGGTTCTTGCCTCCCACGGCACTCTTCCTCAGCTCTCTTGTCCTTGTGCCCATGCTTAGAATGGCACTGCTGAAAGGAAACATCGTCATATTCTTGAAACCGCTCGTACTCTTCTCATTGCCTCCAATGTTCCCCTCACTTTTGAGTCGAGGTCGTCTCTCTACTGCATTTACCTCATCAATCTTCAACCCTCTTCCTTTCTTCAGGGTTGTAGTCCAGGGGAATGTTTTTTTCTCCGACCCCACCACGTTATTCTCATCTTCGTGTGTTTGGTTGTTTGTGTTATATCCTCCTTATGCCTCGAGAGCGGACTAAACTTTCTGCTCAGTCTGTTCCTTGTGTCTTCCTTGGTTATAGTCCTGAGCACAAAGGCTATCGGTGTTAGGGGTAAAGAAAATTTTTTTCATAAAAAAAAAAAATCAAACCCTCTCTTCAAACTCACTTTGAGGTCTTTTAACACTCATTGGAGTAAAAAAAAAAAGTGAAATGAAAAGAAAAAAAATCTTTGAAGTGAAAAAAAGAAAAGAAAGAAAAAAATGAAGAGTTCACAAAAATATCTCTTAACAACACTCATTAAAAAAATAGAAGAGTTGACTCTCGTTGGAGTGGAAAAAGAATCTTTTCTTGAAATAAAAGGAAGGGTAAAAAAAATGAAAGTTTCATAAAAAAAATGATGCTGAATAAAAAAAATGAATGAATGAAAATTTTTGCAAAGAGAAGAAAAAGAGAAAAAATGTCTCTTGTCACCATTCATTGAAAAAGTTAAGTTGACAAAAAAATTTCTTAAAACCCCTTATGAGGTCTTTTTCAAAAAATGAGTTTGAGATCCATTTTAAAATCAAGTCAAAATTATCAAGTTAATGACCTAACTATGTTGAAGGTCACGACTTAAAATAAAAAATAAAAAAAAAATCCAATGAGCAAGACTCAAAATCATTGAAGAGTCAAGATCTAAATATCATATAAACGACAAAATGCAACTCTGAAGTTTCAAGACATCAAGTAGTCAAAGACTTGAGGAGCTTCACAAGTCAAGGAGCTGGAGATTTTACAAGCACAAAAAAGCCAAAGTCTTCGGAGAAAAAAAGCAAAGGTGACCAAGTAGGCAACTCGTAAATGTAGAGTGGCCGCAGCTTGGACTAAGCTATGTGTCAAGACACAAACCCACATAAAAAAAGGAAATCGAGGAGAGCTACATCCACAAAGCTAAAAGGATCTTCTGACATACTTTCAGCATAGGAGTCAAGAGCGCCAGCTAAAAATAAATTTTGAAGAGCATGAGAGAAATAGCTCTTTCTAAAAAAAAAAAAAAAAAATCTCTTGTTAAGCTCTCTTAGAGAATAGCTCTCTTACTTTTGTATTATTGTCTATGATCATGTATTCGCATGCATCTTTGAAATTAAATATAAAAAAATTATTATGTTTACTCAGTTACTTCTCATTCACACTTGTTTCTTAATCGGAGGTTCCCATGACATTGTCTGGGGTAATTAATATTAGGGGTTTACCATTAATAGGAGTCATGAACCTGTAATCATCTGAAATATAAAAAAAATTAAATTTTGATTTGTGATCTATGCTTTTCAACCGGTCATAATCCTAATTAAAGGCCGAGTGGAAAGAAAGGATCCCACATTTACTGATATCAATTATAAGATTTTAGGTCATATTTAGTTTATTGCATGGACAAAATACAAAAAATATTTTTTAATTAATTAATGTTCACTAGTTATATATATGGTTATAATAAGTCAATATCAAATCTTGGACGAGTTGGTTAAAACATATCTTTCTCAAGGAAAGGCCGCCAATTCGAATCTTCTAAAGATTGGGAATTTTAATAAAATTTTTGCTAAAAAAATTTTTAAAAAAATTGTCAACCCGCCAGATTGAACCCGGGTGACTCGGCGGGTCAACCCGGCAGGTTGTCGGGTTGGAAAAACCCAACCCGTAACCAGGCCCACTACAATGTGGGCCGGTTATGGGTTGCCAGCCCGGCCCGTCGGGTCTGCTGACCCGGTGGGTTTCAGCGGGCCAATTACAGGCCGGGCCGGGCCAAAAATCGGCCGTGCCCCTCTAACCAAAGTAACTCGGACTAACAAAAATTTAAAAAGCGGGAAGTCCGACGACTTGATGCAACAGCTGTCTCTGCCATGTGCCAATCTTGTATTGGTCTTCATGGCGAGGGTTCCTAGGGCCTGACAGCTCATCCTCGAAACACCCCCGGGCCCACACGTTCTACTCCACCACCAGCGGAACAGATGGTTATCTCCCCCGTGAGAACCAAGATCAGGGTCGAGACACAAATAGCTCTTCTTTTTAGGGTTTTCATTTCTCAACCCTCTAAATCTCCCTAAATCCCAGGTATTGCTGCGATTAATGCTCTATATTCACTGACATCTTCTGATTTACTTGATTTTGTTGGATAGATTTGATTACGGTTTTGAATTTTTTTCTTCATTACTGCGAGTATTTTGGTGAATTTTTGTGATTCTTGCTGTTGGTGTTGGTGAATGAGGTGAAGATGCTTGAGATGCATGATTTATTTGGGGAAATTGCACAATAAATGATTAGGGTTCTGGATTAGGTTTAGATGATAGGAAATCATAGAATTATTTTCCATGATTTTGACTATGGATCTAGGTTTGTGATGGTTTCTTACTGTATATTCTTATACTCTATGTTAATTTAGGGTTTTAGTAACTAAGAGGGAATAAAAGCAAAAATGTCTCCGGTTGAATCATCTCGGGAGGACAATGTTTATGTGGCCAAGCTCGCTGAGCAGGCTGAAAGGTATGACGAGATGGTTGAAGCCATGGAGAAGGTTGTCAAGGCGGTTGACACTGAGGAACTCACTGTTGAGGAGCGCAACTTGCTTTCTGTAGCTTACAAGAATGTGATCGGTGCCCGTCGTGCTTCATGGCGTATCATCTCCTCCATTGAGCAGAAGGAGGAGAGTCGCGGGAATGAGGATCATGTGTCCCTGATCAAGGAGTATCGGGGAAAGATCGAGGCTGAGCTCAGCAAGATCTGTGATGGTATTCTGAAATTGCTTGAGTCTCATCTCATCCCATCCTCCACTGCTGCAGAATCCAAGGTCTTCTACCTCAAGATGAAGGGTGACTACCATAGGTTCGATAAAATTTTGACACAGGAAATGGATGTGATAGTATGAGCTTGCTTGTTCGTTCTCCGATATTTATCATCCTTTGTTATTTATGCAGGTACCTTGCGGAGTTTAAGACAGGAACGGAGAGAAAGGAGGCTGCAGAGAACACTCTCTTGGCATATAAGTCTGCGCAAGTAAGACTTCTATAGCTTTGCCATTTTGTTGAATTATGACTTAGAATCTTACTACACTACTATTTAAAGGATATTGCTCTGCCTGAACTGGCTCCTACTCATCCGATAAGGCTTGGACTTGCTCTTAACTTCTCAGTCTTCTACTATGAGATTCTGAACTCTCCTGATCGGGCATGCAATCTCGCTAAGCAGGTTTATCACTTGTTTCCAATGCCTTATGCTATATATTTCTTTAGTTTTAATTGGCATCAAGCACTTTGTCATCCTTCAATGTACCTGTTTTATATTTTTTGTTTCATTTATTTATTGTGCTTATTCATCTATCCTTTAAAGAATTAGTTGTGAATTTTAGTAAATCACAGCTAAGATGTGAGCTTGCAATGTATCTGCAAGAACTGTATTTATCAGAATCCAGCTTACATAATAGTCATATAGGAAAACATGTTAGATTTCATGAAAATTGAATGCACTTTTCTAATAGGAAGACCTTGAGAAATTTATTGTAAAGTGGCATTGCATCAACCTTATCATGGGTTTTCAAGTTTTATTTTTTTAAGATGTTTGGGATTATGGTGTTAATCCTATATTTGATCTATCTATTTAATGGGAATTATTGTCTGTAACAACTTGAGTTCAGATTGGTCTTTTCAGGAATTTTCTTGCTCTAATAGCCTAGTATTGTTATTTGTCCATTATGTGATTTGTGCTTGGGATTTTGGTTTTGAATTGTCCTTGTTCCTACACAGAAAAGAGTCCAATATTTTATGCTAATTATGTTTTATAGGTACTGACTAAATATCATAGCAATCAACTTCTATTCTGTTTGGGTTTGTGATTTTCTGTCCAATTCCTTTTTCATTTATAGCCATCTATGTGAAATCACGGGTACTTAAGTGTTGGTTTGGTGTGTATATATATATATATATATATGCTTTTGTGCCTAGGATCATGTTCACCCTGCAAGTTGTAAATGTGTCACGGGTTTACTTTTGACAATTAAGTATTTTCTATTGGTACACTGATGATTCTCTGCTGTTAGTGTTTTTTTCTTCAACATTAAACCCATCTTTTCTTGCCCCCCATTTCTATTGATATCTTTGCACACTAAATAAGTTTTTGCTTTATTTTATATGTAAAAAGGTTTGTAATTGGATTAACATATGCATGAAGGATCATGTTTGGAATAAGTTAGTAGAATCAGTCCTGATGTGTAGCAACCACTAGTGTGCTTGGTGGAACACTTCACTATTTTGATAGAATATTATCGATTACGATTAATACTAGTTTAAAACTAAGTTAAAAGAAAACAGGATCTTGCATAAATAAAATTAAGGAAAAAGAAAACCAGGCACACATGGTAGAAAAAGTGCCACAGCAACATAAAGCAAGGGTACGAAACACACATTCCAAGACACAACCTTTTCAGTTGACTTTTTAACTATTTCTTTTATCTTTTATTTTTATGTTTTTTGTTTGGGAACACTTTCTTTCCTTTCTTTTTCATTGTTTCAGTGCTTTTGTTTTTTGTTTTGCTTTTTTGTTTTTGTCTCAACTTTATATTTTGTTGTCACATTGGTTTCTCTCACAATCATGTTATGGTAACTTATGAGTGAATCTGATATTTTGGGATATGAATTAGTTAAACCATTCAATAAATGAAGATCTATGGATGTGTGGGTTGCCTTCAACATACCTCCTGCTGTGTAGTTAGCCTAAATGCAAGAATGCTCCTGTGTTCATACTATTTGCTGGTTCTCGATAAATATTTCATACTCCATGAACTTCCACTCTCTTACGTGAACTGCAGCAGGAGATGATATATTTTTAAATTAAGATATTGTGTAGTGATAATGTTCGAAACCTGCTAATGCTGCTATGGAAGTAGAGACCAACAAGTTGAATTAGATTCATAATATTAAGCACTACAACCCAATTATGAAGAAGTACGTCCACAAGTTGAGTACATTCTTAAATCTCAGTATAGTTATAGATCTATACTAAGTGTTCTTCTCAGTTACTTACCATCTAGTTTTTGATGCACATGGTTTAGTGAGAATATAAAAATACTGAGTCGAATTCGTTTGTAATATTCTTGGCTAAATGGTGTTCTGTTTGATGTTTTGACTCCATCTCTGGCAGGCCTTTGATGAGGCAATCTCAGAGCTGGACACCCTGGGTGAGGAGTCTTACAAGGACAGCACATTGATCATGCAGCTTCTTCGGGACAACCTCACTCTATGGACCTCTGACATCTCGGTCTTCTTCATAACTTGAAAACATTTTCATTTTATTTGGTCTTTTATTTAACAATAATACATATGCTTTCTTTTTATTGCTTTGGCAGGAGGATCCTGAGGATTCAATGAGGGACGCCACAAAAGGTGAAACCGGCGATGGTCATTAATCCTGGAGCTTGTGACACTAGAATCGGTGGTAAATTTCAGGTTCTTTTGTGTCGTAGATGTTGTGGAAAATCTATATAAAGTTGGACATTATCACTCAAAATGACAGCAGAATGGTTTGGCGATCAACAAACTTAGTTGGGCCTTTTAAGTCGAATTTGTTCTAATGATTGTTAATGATTCTGTTGCTCTTTTATGCATATCTTTTCTTGAATTAGCTTGTTATATTCAGAAGTGGTCTGCATGGGTGAAGTGAAACTTAGCTGTATTCTTGAACTTGGACTAGTATTATGAATGATCAGCTTGACTTGTTATGTTCAAACTGCTTTTATGTATTTATTTATTTATTTATTTTATTCAATTTGAGTCATGAAATGATTCTATGGTGTTTATAATATCTAACCAAAGAGGAATTTAACAAAACTCTAGTGTTGATGGGCATTTTATTGAAGTCAATAGGTTCGTATGTCTTTTTGAACTTGATGTTCAAGTTGTTTGACTGGAGGTTTCACACACACACACACACACACAAGGGAAAAGGTGTTTGTAATTTTATTTTAACAATTTTACGCTCATTCTTATGAGGTTATTTATTTTTAGTAAAAACATACTATTTTTCCCCTTTGGCACCTTGTAGTCATGAAGAAAAGGAGAAACGTGGATAACTCATCTAGGGAGTGCTTTTTCTTCCCCCTGGTTTTTTTATTCACAGAATGATTTAAGTATTTATTATTATCTTGTCATGTATTTCTCACAGAACGAGTTTAATATTTTATGAACTATATTACTATATTATCTATTTAAGTATTTATCTTAAATTGAAGACAAATTTAATATTTTATTTGTATTATATATTATATATTTTCATTTCTTACTTTCTAAAAGAAAAAAGTTATTTATATTCGGTATTGTATGTTTAAATTCTTTCTACTGATATAAATGGTTATGTTAGATATTAAATCATTTTTTGTTGTTGACACCCAAACATAACAAATAAAAGCTTAAAATGCTTAGATTACTGCATGAAGTAAATTTACTTAAAAAGCACTTTTATCAAATATTAATATAAAAAATAGTATGTTGGTGGTTCTATCATGTAGGTTGATAATGGAGTCTTATCCTCTTTTTAGATAAAACTTTTAGGGCTCATTTCCTACTGTTATCCTTTGTTTAATTGGCAATATGATATGATAGTTTTATCCTATTGGCCCATTTTATCATGTCGGCCACATGATAATAAATCATATGGGGGTAGTTAGGATAGAAAAATGTAGGATGTGATAAAAAAAGAAATTTATTTTTTCCCTATTATTTGGTTTGTCTTTTTTATATACGGTTTCATTGTATCTTTTCTTTTGATCTTTTAAACACAATGCTTGGAACAAAAAACTTGCCAACAACTAAATAGAATTTTAATTTTACTATTTTAAGTAGGATTTTAAACATTTTTAGAGTGGTTAAAAGGTTTCTCCTCAATCTTCGTCCTTGAGCAGATTATTTTTCATCCAAATTTTCTTTTTTAATCATGTCTTATTTTTAGTTTCTCTAGTTTAATTATTTTTGTTTTCAAATTGATTTTGATGTGATCTATTTATTTTCCATTAATGAGTTTGTTACTCTAACTTTATGCCATATTGATGACTGTGTATAATTTTTTCCAAAGAATTAAATATTAACTATAACTTTTGCAATAGAATCTATATATTTGTGAAAATTTAAAATATACCAATAAGTAAATCATTAAGGAAAAAATTCAAAAAAAAGTCTATTTTAAAAAAATATATATAACTATAGTATAAAGGGTAATTTTGTTTATTTACATATCATTCATATCATATCCTGTCATTATCCAGTCCACTTCAAACATAAAATAGAATAGCATCAAACATATGATAGGATATGAGCTTATCATGCTTTCTTTCTACTCCTATCCAGTCCTCATATCATATCCGTGCATATCCTATCATGTCCACCAAACGGGCCCTTAAGGTTGATTTAGTGAACATGATAGGATTAGGACCGACATAATATAAGAATTGGATAAGGGTAGGTAAGGATGTAGACATAATAAGCTAACATCCTATCTAGTGTTTGATGTGTACTAGATAAATCCTCAAATAGCATTTGGTTATTTTATTTTATTTATCTCGGATAGCATTTGGTTATTTTATTTTATGTTTTAGTAGACCACAATATGATATGAATTATATACAAATAGATAGAGTTATCATTTATAATATATATATTTAAAGTTGATTTTTTTTTAACTTTTTCTTATGATTTTTTTATTGATATATTTATTATAGTTTCTATTAAATTATTAAAAAAATATATAACCTATAAATAATACAAGAAAAAACAATTTAGATTTTGTACATGTAACAAAATAAATAGATTTGAGGGTCTCCCACATCAAAATCAATTAAAAAATCGATGAGAGAAACTAAAGATAAAATATAATTAAGGAAGAGATTCAAATGAGTTTGACGAAAAAACCCTTCAACCGTTTCAGATACGAGAAACCTTATTTGTAATAATGAAATTGATGTCCTATCCAGTTATTGACAAGCTTTTTTTGTCCCATGCTTTGAGTTCGACGATAAAAAAAGGGATACAAAAATAATCCAGTAAATTATATTTTACAAAGCTAAAAGTGAGAAAAACACGAAATTTAATTCCAAAATTTGACAATGAAAATCTTTCACATGAAATCTGGGTATCCGATTTTATTATTATTATTATTATTATTATTATTATTATTAATAGCATATAAATAGGGGTACTTAATGTTATTCAAATTAGCACTTAACAATAGTATATTTAGTCAAATAATTTCTTTCGAAATACTCATGTTTTAAGTTTTATTCCTCACATTTAGAGATTTTATATAGTCTATATGTCATATTCATTCATTTTTTTACTAATTATCTACATTTCAATTTTCATAATTATTTTATTAGAAAATTTTATTTGCATCTACATTTTTATAAGTTAAATAAATAAGTTGACAAATTATAATCGAAGAATTGGCAAAACGTATGCATTTTGAAAATAATATTAAATTCTGAAGATATCAGAATATGTTAAAAACATGATTGAATATTTATATCTTAAAAATTTGGATTGACTACTCAATATGGTGTTTCCAATCCGATACCTAAAAACTTATCTTAAAAAATTCGGATATCAGATTGGATGATTGGATTTAGTTCTCCCACCCCTAATAGAAAGAGAATATTTTTTTAAAAAAAAAACACCAACATGAATGTTAATGTCAAATATATAGGTTTTTAAGAAAAATTAAAATTTAAAAATATTTATAGTAATTAGTAATTATTTAGTTTATTTATCTGAATAATTGTATAAATAATTTTCTTGCTAGTTGGAGTAACCTAATTGCATAACTTAGTTTAGTCATCAATTAAACAAAATTCAATTGTAATTTTAAAATAATTTAATTTAATTATTATTTAATTAATCAAACTCATTAATTTTATTTGATAATGCAAATTCAAATTGCAACCCAAACTACAGACAATCAATGTCAATTTTGACATTGGAAGGCATGAGTACCATCTTAATTTCATGACTCTTAAGAACTCTCATAGTATGATCAACACCATATATATGAATGATAAAAAAAATTAAAGGTATTGAAACAAACTTTTAAATTTTTTATTTTTTAGAAAAAATAGACCTCTTGATAAATATATATAACTTTTAAATGGTATACTAGAGGAAACCAATTAAATATATAAGAATTTCATAATAATTATGATTAGATGGAGGTTTTTCTAAAAATAGAAAATTTAAATGCATAGCTAAGTTGCACTAAAGAAAATTGCATAGAGTCACACTAAAATAGTAGGACTTTTGGGTTCATAATAACAATAGATTGATTAAAATATTAAATAAAAAGTTTTAATAAAAAATTATTATTTTTTTAATTACGTTTCGTTATGAAATGAGAAAATAAGCCACTAAACAAGTAGAAAGAACAGAATGGAGGATAATTGCATATACTCAAATTGGTGCATTAGGGCTAACTTCCTCCAAAGTGATTTATAAAGATTTCATTATAACATTTCAATTTAATATTTTTACAAAATTTATAATATTTTTCATTATTATTGTAAAAAAAATATAATATTTTATGGCTTTGATAAGTTTTATGTTTTTCTTTTAAGTATTTTATTTGGCTTGTAGGGCTCTTTAATTAAAGATTTGTTCCCAATCTATAGCCTATAATAGCCAATTTTTTTTTATTATTTTATTTTATTCTTTTGAGAAAAATCGATGAACCACATGGACTAAAACTGGAAAAGAATAGAATACAAAGATTAATTGAGATATGTATGAGAAGAATAATGAAAACAAAACAATTATTAAAAAATCCACTATATATGGAGATTAAAATATTAAAGACAAAAAATAATGCTAAAAAAAATACTAAACAAAACAGGATTCGGATGATGTGAGTAATCTTTCCTTAGGTGTTAGAAATGTTCGATAATCTCTTGTGACTCCAACGAATGCTCAATGAAGTTGAGACTTCTTCTGATTATCTGTAACAACTCCTTGAGCTTTGCCATTTTTATTTAAAGCTTCATTAACCGAAGCAATAAGCATATGATTAATTTTGCAGATAATGGGAAGATATGAAACCACTCTGCAATTGAATATAGGGTTATTTCTTTTTAGCCAGATTGCCCAACAAATTACTCAAATCAAAAGGTTCCTAAGACCATTCAATTAAAAAAATTGCCATTTCCCATAAGGACCAGACCTCCTTTAGGGTAGGAGGGGATGCATGGGGTGTTAAAAAAGTTACCAAAATGTGTCTAGATCATCGTGGAAAATTGACAGGTTACTAACAGGTGGTCCACTGTTTCCTTTGCCTCATGTCAAAGTATACATGTAGTTGTTGCAATTCTATTGCATCCACACTTCCCTGTTTTATCCATGGCCAGGATCTTTTTATCCTATGCTAGCTAATTGAAAATTTTAATTTTACATGGCCAAGGACCTTCCCGTAACGGTTTGCTGAAAGGGCATCACAAACTAGTGTCATTCATAATGGTGCAAAAAATTTAACTGAGAAAGTCTTGTTTTTGCTAACCGAGAAGGATTTAATTAGCATTGCAAACATTCATCATTAAGAAAGGGCATCACAAGCATCTTCTCACAAGGTTCTAAGAACCAACCCTTCAATTTAACTTGAGTTGACTTGGACCTGAAGTTCAAGGAGGCTGTTATTGAGATGAGTTGCTAGAACTAAACAAAATTTGTGAATTGTTAGAAAGGGATTCTGCCTTTCTTGAAAGAGGTTTGGTCAAGTGTCTATAAGCGATGTCCCCTCAAACCATCGATCAAGCTAGAATAGAGTGGTTTTCCTATCCTTTAACACTTGGACATCTCCTTGGAGGAAAGTGGGTCAACAACTTATATGCTTTCCAGAAGAAAGTTTTTTCCTATTTGGTGATGTGTGGAGTAGCGATATTAGTTGCTCAAACATATTATAATTGATAGAGACCACTAGTGACCAACACCAAGTCCTTCAAGTTGAAAGTTTCCACCACCATTTAGCTAGGAGGGCTCTTTTGAAGTCTTATAAGTTTAGTATACCCAGCCCCCTTGCTCCTTGGATTTGCAAATTCGCGACCAAGACACTAGCCGATATTTTGAACGAGCATGATCCCTGCCTTTCCAAAGGAAATCCCTCCAAGTTTTGTCATTCTCTTTAATAGCCTATACCGATAGTTTGAAAATTGATATCCGCTAAGCGAGGATCGCCGAAAGCACTAAGTTAATTAATGCCAGTCTTCCCCAGTATAAATATACTAAAGTTTCCAAGAAGTAAGTTGACTTTTGATCATTTGCATAAGAATTGTCTAATCCTGGCACTGAGCACTCCAACCAGAGATTGGAATGCCTAAATAAATGATAGGAAGTTACTCAATAGAGAAATTATGTGTACTTGTTTCTGCAGGGTCTAGGAATGTACCATACTTAGAGGGATATAGTCCACTTTTAAGAAAGTTAATAGCAAGACCGGAAATGCCTTCAAAAGGGTAAATGATAAGTTTGAAGATCCTAAGATCTTTAATACCTCATGTTGTAATTAGGAGCAAATCATTTTCATATTGCAAATCTTCAATACCATTTGCCACTTGACGGGACCTCTAGGGTATGTGAAAATATTCAAATATAAATATGAGAATATGCAAATAATATTACAATTGGTTCGCAAATACCGCAAGTGTATTGGTAGTCAAATAATATCTCGTAGGTGAGCACAAGGGTCGTATTTCCCCAAGAATAGCGAGAGGCTCTTATTACTTTCTTTTCAATTAATCAATTGCCTAAACGTTTACATTCTTTCTTTAATCTACTTCTACAATATATTACACAATATAATTGGATAATCATTAAGCACAATTGGAAGGAGTTTAGAGGTTGTATGATAGTTATCTTGATTATTACTTATGGTAGGCGTTGAGTGTGATAATCGTGTTCTAGAATTGGACCGGAGGAATTCAAAGGCCTACTAGTCCCAATCTCTTGGCAACTAGGTCTAAATCATTAGGAACTTAAGATGAAATCTCTTCCACACCAGCTTCCTATGCTTTCCTTAAGTTCAAGAACTCCACTAGAAGAGACAAATCAAACCCTAAGCCTAAGAGCAGTCGATCGCTAATCTAGAGCTCTAGCAATATCTAACCTCTTAGAGAATGCATAGATCTAACATAGCATGTGTCTCCTAATGTGGGGGCATATCTTCCTCATCCACACTAACAAGAATATCATTCAAGCACATATGCAATGATTCACAAAAACTAGAAAGATTTATTAAATTATCAATCAAGATTCATAAACAATAATCGAGGGACCTAAACATAAAATTCCCCTCGAATTAGGTTCTTATAGAATATAGAGTAATCAATTAAAGAAAAAAGAACCATAAGACCAAAGAATAGATAAGCGTTCAAAGAATTCCTAAACTAACTCCCTCCAATAAGTACACTGAGGTTAAAGGTGAGAGGATCCCAAGATTGACAAGATGACACCGAACGCCTTCGCACGCCCTCCTCTAACAATGATCGTTGGATTATCCTTGATAAACTCACAGGGATCTGTTGGAAAATGGAAGAAACTCATCTCCAGTCGCTCAGATTTCTAGAACTTAGGCCGTCCTACTTTATTTTGCAAAAGAATCTCTTCGAGATTGAAAAATCTGACACACCAATTTGCGTGCGTGTACCTCAAGTTCATGGGTGTTGAAGTAATAAAGTACCCAACAGCTCGAGTAATCAAATCCACATGGAACAGGTTACTAGTACTGACTACTTCTCTGATATCTAGCCTAATGATAAATCGGATCATATGATGATCTAATGTGCAAAGAAATGAATACCGAAGACGAATATGTAAGGGTAAAATAGAGGGAGTTCTCAATTAGTAAAAGTGGGACATTCGGGAAATGCTCCACCCAAGATTCAGGTATTAGGTATCGGGTGTGCAAAGATAATCGGATCCCATCTCTAGATCACTGATATTGGTCCTCTACGAGGTCCTGATGGAGAAATCTCTGAGTCTCAACACCTTACACCACATATGACCGCATAGCACTCTAGGGATTCCAAAGGGTCTATCCGATTCCTAAGAATAGACCTAACCCTACCTCTAGGTAAAAGTTCCCTAACCCCCTATAAGGTCCTGACGGAGAAATCTCTCAATCTCATGCCTCACATCAAATATGGTTGCATAAAGCTTAGGGAATACGGAGATAGAATACACCAATCATAGGGGAAAGGGGACGCTCCACTATCTCTTGACTCACCCTCTAAACCATCTTCAATCTTGAGGTTCTAATCCTAATGGAGACCCCTCTCTCACCAAGGTGAACAAATCATGCAAACCAAACAACCATAAGATCAATAAGGCAAACAATCATTAAGCAAACAAGATTGAAAGTTGAAACTCAACCAAACTCAGATTAAATAGAAACACAAAGCAAATCTACACAATATTAGAATCTTAGGGTTTACAAGCCCAAATACCCTCTACGGTTTAGCTCTCCATGAGGCAATATACAAAACAAACCATCAATGAATGAAAGTATATAAAAGCCATATAAATAAACCCCCCCTATATCTGAACTGATGGTCTTGATGGAGAGTTTCGACGTCTTGATGGGATTCACTCCGAAGCTAGGTTCACCGGTGGCTTTCTTGGTGCTATGATGGAGGAGGAATCGATCAAAGTTGGTGAAGAAATGTCTACTAAGACGCAAAGACCTCTTCTCCAAACCCTAGCCGTCTCACCCCTCAAGAGGCACACAAAGGATGTCAAAAGAATAGGGAAAAATGGATATATATAATCAGAAATCGGGCTGTCACTTGCCTCCTTGTGATCGTGTGAACAGTATTTTTACTACAGTAGTGCTACATTATTTTGCTAGGGCTCACACACTCTTCTCTTAAGGCCACATGGTCGGACACACATCCACGTGGTAGGTTATGAGGCTTTTCATCATCGATTCATCATTGGAAGGCTCTTACATTCTTCACACAAATAGAGATATGGGAGTGTGACTACCTTTGTGCCCTTCCAACTCAAATTTAGCTTGAATTCTTTTGGAAGTTGGCACACACCCCCATGTACATGAGCTCCTCTTGTGTCTTGATCCTTATGTTGTACAAAAACTCCCAAAATGTGCTTTCATAACCTATCTTTGCTTCTTTTTCTTCCTTCAAGGCATTCAAAACCAAATTACACAGAAGAACGCCAAATACACTTTATGAGACATAAATCATGGTAAAAATGATGCTTAATGCATATAAAATATATAGAGAAATATGTCTACTCAAGCACTTATCAAAATCCTAGGGTTTATATAAAATCAAGTCCACCACTGCCTCACCACGAGCTTTGTGATGCCCATGGTGTATAAGTTGTTGCTTGGGTTCCAAGTCTCGTCTTGGCACAGCTCTTTGGGCGTTGTGTGGTGAGATCATGGGCATGAAGGATTTTACAACGGCCGTTGTGGCTTTTGTGTTGCTTCCAATGGTTTCATGCTGCCATGCCTTGATAACGACAGTGTTGGGTATGGACAACATCCATGGTAAGATACCACCATGGCCTTTGTGAGCCGTGGTGAGGCTCTAATTCAGCAACTTAGCCTATTTTGCTTCAAAACACCCTTGTATTCACTCCTTTTTCTCTAAAACAAAAATTAAGCCGTGGTGAACAAAAGAATGAAATTTCGTACTAATTAGGTACTAAACATGTCAGAATTCATGCTGAATGTAGTGCAAATGATATAAAAAACATGAACTATTTTGCACTTATCACCACTCCATGGAAGAATTTTGTGTTGGTGTCCACTTCTTTGAGCAACTTGATTCTCGATCATTGCTTCTAATATACCTCTACTTAGTGGAGCGTGGTAGCAAGATTCTCACCAATGCCTAATTCCTTTGTTTGATCTTTAGGGGTTATTTCCTCACTTTTTTGTGAATGTCTAGCGAACCCAGTTGAAGGACCAGACATTTTTTTTTCTTACTAATTGAACCAAACTGCTTTTTTGCCCACTCACAAAGCATTAGCTTCAAGAGGACCAACATTTTTGAGAAGGTGAATGCACCACAATTTTTGAAGATAGGTGAATTTCACCAGTCACTAATTAAGTCATTAAAACCCTCAATCGTTTCTCATGATGATTTATATTTAAATGGTCTAGATGGAAAGAAATGGGGCCGGCTTCAAGAATGATGGGTGCAAGGTCTTATTAGTATCTAGTAAGTGGAGTTTTGATGGAATCAAACAATGACAACCATTCCCGGGAGACTAGGAAATGATCTAATGAAACCAACATGGGGTCAGCTTGATTATTTGACTGAGTGAACTAACTTCTGTGTAGAAGTGGTTCAAAGAGATTAAGATCTTGAACAATTTGGGCAGCATTATTTAAATCTTCTAAATTTGGGGCCTCTTGTTTTTTTCATGCTTAAGAAAATCACATTAAAGCCTCCATAGACAACCTAAGGTAATGGGGATTGACCTCTCTACTTAACTGGATTTCATTCCAAAAAGACTTGCGGTTTTGGTCATTTGGCAGTAGATAGTTGTACAGATCTAGTTGGACTGACGGAAGTGAGAGAATTAAAAGTGAGATTGAAGTCACCGAGGAAGATGAGCTGACTAAATATCACACAATTGTTCTAGGCTATGTAGCCCCACTTGAGGATCCCATTGGAATAGCTAAAAAGGCTATCCAATTGACTGCCTTTAATAGATCTCCAGTAGATAGGAGTTACAACAACAAGTTTGGCTATGTCCTTGTAAAATTTGAGAGAGTTCTTTGTTGTTCATTGTGTTCTGTCATCTCTTTTCACTCCTCAATATCAATCTTAGTTTCTGGTTAATGATACTCTTGTTCTCTAATTCTTTTATAGAAGTTGCGCTTAATCTCAAGGTCTCATTCAACTAATGATGACGGATTCCCTTGGGTCATAAACTAATCCTAAAACCAAATGAAAAAAAAAATGAGAACAGTGAAAGATAAGAAAGTGGAAAATAGATGAAAACTGGAAAAGAAAAATGGCTAGATTAACAAAGTCCTAGTTTTCCTAATATCCCGTTCCCCTACAATAGCGCCAAAAACTTGACATGCCCCTTGCGTGTGTAACACGTGCATAGGTTACTCAAGTAATATAATGTGTCCAAAGGTCAGATAGTTGAATGCATAGAGAACGAGAGAACTAGTATTTATCACTTCCTTGTTATCTAACCACAATCAAGTAGTATGATGAAAAATGTTTGCAAGCAATTGAATTAAGACTTAAAAAAACAACAGTGCAAAAGAAGTAAGAATCTAACTAGTACGAAATAAGCATCCGAGCAATGCTTCCCCTAGGATTTCTGTGAAGTGCAAGATTTAACTAAGGCTCCCCAATTAAGACAAATTGAGTCATGGGCATCCTAAAATACACCGATCCATTGCTCAAGGCAACTGATGACTAGTCATATATGAGGTTCTAGTAGTGATCCCTCTCCTCATCTAAACTACATATGACTGCATGGCACTCTAGGGATCCCCAATAGATAAATCTGATTCCTAAAATTATATCAATCCCCTTCTCAAGGCGATTAACTCCTAATCCTATATAAACCCCAGTGGTGATCTTTCTCTTCACTATGGTTCATATGATTGCATGGAACTTGGAGGAATCGGAGATAGATTTAATCAAATCGGAAGGGAAATATGACACTCTTCTATCTCAAGACTCACCCTCTCAACCCTCTCCAACCTTGGTGAATCTAACCTTAGTTGGTCAATCAACATGTCACTAGAGTGGTTAAAACACACATGCAAGCTCTCACTAATAAGGATTGCATGGCATTAAAACACGAGGTTGAAACTCAACATAATCTCAAATTAAGGAAAGCAAGAGTTAAATCATACAAAGAATAAATCCTAGGGTTCACATGCCCAAGTACCCAAAAGGGTTTAGCTCTCCATGAAACAATACAATGTCAAACAAAATAATAAATGAATGCAGTCAAAATTCATAGAAGAAACCACTTCAAAATCCATGAGTGATTGTCTCGATTAATAGTTCCTCAAGCTCCAAAGGATGGCTTCACTGGTAAGAAGTACATCACTTCGAATCTAGTCCAAGTGACTACCTTGATGACCTTGATGATGATAAAATAGATGGAGATTGATGTTAGAACATTCCCTTCAATGCAAAAACTCCTTCTCCAAACCCTAGTCACTTTCCAAGCTCACACTTCATCAATAAAATACAAAACAATAAAAACTGGCCTATTTAAAAACTTGTTGTTGGAGGTTCACATAGGGGTGTGACTGCCTGTGTAGATGCTTGTGTGGAGGCACATGGCTATGTGCCTTCCCGTGTGGAGCCACACAACTTAACACATGGGCATGTGGTGGGGTGCGTGAACTCTGTCTTGCTAAAATCTTAGATTTCTCTTCTAGAAAATGTACTAGGGATAGTACACGGCCGTGTGACTAGCCTTGATCCCTTCTAGTGGTTGAAAATTACTCTAAAACTCCCATAAGTTGGCACATATGCCCATGTGGATCTCCTAAGCTCGTGTGATTGTCCCTGTGGACTGCAAAAAAGCTCCAAAAGTGCTCCACACTGCCATCTTTGCTTCTTTTCTTCTAAAATGACATGCACACACCCTAGTTGCACAAAAGGACGAAATGCACATGGTATGTGCCACACCCACCCCTTTTATAGAGGTAAATGTGGCACCCATCAGTTAAAAATCCATTTTAACTGGAAAACGGACACCCTATTAAAAACAAATCAGACTTACAGAACACGATTAACAACTTTACACAGCTACAGGTTCAAATACATGAATTCAACAAGCACAATTACTCCAACATACTAGTACAATAGCTATAAAATCACGACACCAACAGTAAAAGGAAAAGGGACCCACTCTAACCTTGAATCAGTCATGACTGGCTCTATACTTGCACAAGCAAACTAGTAGGGTCTTGCTCCTGTAACTGCAGCACATTCAGTTGGTCGATAATGGCTCAATAATTTCAAATAATTAAAGATAGCGTATATAAGGTATATAAAGATCAATTTTCCAAAGAAATTCCAAACTTTCACAAATACCACAATTTTGGCAAAATACAACTTTAAAGAGCTTTTGAAACATAAGTTTAACATAAATCGACATCAAATCAATTTTCTCAGAAAATACAAATTTTTGTGAGAGACTGCCCTCCTAAAACCGACACCTGGGTCTCGCCTCCTCATCACAATCCAAAATAACAGGTAAAGTAAAATCCGTCCCAAAATCATCTTTCGAAAAACACTCCCCGACGTAACCACCGTCGCGACTAGATTAAGAGCCGTCAAAACCACAACTTTAATATAGCACTCCAAAAGGAACGCAACATGGTCTAGAAACCTCTCTAAACCTTCACCGTGGCCGCGGCTAGGTTAAGAGCCGTCAAGGAACTCATGTCTTTAACGTTGACCCATCGGTCCACCGTGTGGTGAACCCGGCTTCCCGATGAACATCCAGTCAGGGCTCTACACTCCGACCTGAATAGGACCAATAATTTTGCTGGTCTTCCATGCCACCTCAACAGGCTGGCTGTTAAAACTGCCTACTATAGTAGGATGTCACCAACCAAATAAATACAAGCATACATCTCGCAAAGAGGAGTCCATAACTAGGATAAAAATCAATATCCAAAATATATGTCATTTCCCCACGGAAATGATAAACACAGGCATATCCATAGATTTTAACATAAATCAACGCACAATTTACGAATCAAGTAACAATCTGAAAATCCTTGCCTTTGAACAATAATGCTTTTCAAGTATGAAACATACGTAAATATCTATTTCCAATTCCAATAAAGTCTCAATGCAAGTGTAATAACCAATAAAACTTTACTTAAGCAATATAGAATAATCATAGGTATTCTCTTAGAAGAATTGTGCATAATTAATCCCACAATTGAAACTACATATGATTGTCAAAACCAGATATACCAATACGATTGCTATGGCATACTACAAATAAATATAAGTATCTTTTTTAATAATATAAATTATTAAACAATTTAAATGAAATAATTAAACAGTTATTTTCAAATAGCAGCCATTTAAATAACTATTTCAAAATCATAGCAATTAACCAATTATTCAAAAACAGTAGCCACTACCAACTCACCTGGCTTCCCTTGGGTTACCTTGCTAAACCTAAAACTCCCTCCCAAGCCTGAACAACACCTAACAGGATAATGGAATAAAATGAATAAATACAAGCTAATTCCGAAATTGAATCCAAAGAAAATACAAGAAACAAATAACTGACTCTCTAATTGGGCACACTCATTCCAACCGGTTAAAAACCGACCTTGCATAATCAAATTGGTCTCCAATTGCACTTAAACCAACTCAATTAGGGCTAAACTATTCTGAACCAACATAAACCAACCCCAATTCCACTGAACCAAGTTTAATTGTTATACAAAATCTCTTGAATCAGCTTAGTTCAACTGAACCCAATTCTCCTTGAATTGGTTCACCACAATTGTCATTAGCCCAAAATCTGAACCAAGCCTAATACAAAGATTTTTCCACACAAAAATCATACAATAACCACTACTTCATCCTCTCCATCAACCCTTCTTCAAATCTCATCTTCTTTTTCATCAAACCAACCACACATATATATACATACACACATGCACCCATACATCTCAAAACAAAATTATTTAGAACCCTTACCAAAAAAAACTTCATTTCATCCTCCCCTCCACCAAGTACCAATCTTCTACTCTCTCAAAAACCTCCAAATTTCTTCTCTTTTTTTTCCTCTCGGGTTACTATAGTAACAATGAAGAAGAACAAGAAAAGCCACAAAAAGGCCAAAACTTTCCAAACTTATCTCTTAACTTGAATGTTTGCCAAAATTCATTTACAGTCCCTAAAAATAAATTTTTTTACAAAAAGGTCCCTGAAAAGTCACCAATGGTCCCTGAATTATTAAATAATATTTTAAAAGGTCTTTACAAACTATCCAACGGTCCCTGGATTATAACACAGTATTTCCAAAAGTTCCCTGCCGCCTTACCTTCCAATCCTTGGTTTCCAAAAACACTTCATGTCAATCCTTTTTTTATTACTTATGAACCCAAAATCTTCTAGAAACTTGCACACTTAGGTCCTTGTTCTTTCCACTTGGAGTTTCTCAATAAAATTGCTCTACAGGAAAATCTTACTACAACTGTGATAATACCATGAATATAATTTCTTACAGGTATTCAAAGGTCCAGGGTATTACAGTATGAGCGCACATATCTGATAAAAACCATGCTCAATCTGTACAAAATACCGTAATAAAACATGTGTAAATAAGCACTTATCACTGACGTGAAGAGGGATTGAGTGGTTCTGCCAAGGCAAAGAATCTTTCATTGAGTTCTTCCTCATCTTCATCATCATAGTCCATCTCATGTAAGAATGACTTATTTGTCATGTCAAAATTGTGTGTATCATTAACTGACACCTATGTTTCACTCTAAGGAGGGATTTCAGTCTTCTTTGCCAGAGATGGCATTCTCACTTTCCCCGAGACTTAGATGTAACAGTGATGTTTCAGCAGTGTCTTTATGTGAAGGGGCTAAGATCCATTCCCTAGATTGGATTTTCTAGATATAATTACGAGCTAAGTCTTTGATAAAAGAAGGTTCTGGTACCCTAAGAGCCTCAACAGAGTGTCCACTTGAATCAAGTATAAAGCTATCTGCTTCCTTGGGTAAACTAATTATGGGCTTGGACAAAATATCTGACTGATTAACCAAAACATGCTTAGAAATACCCTGGATTGGCAGGTCAGACCATGTTAAACTTGAATTGGTACTTGGTCCGACCAGGTTTTAATATATTAACCCAGGTATGGGAAACTCTAGGGTTGAATCAGTGACCCATCCTATCGAACCTATGAACTGATGACTTGGTCAGGCTCTTAGTCTGAGTTTGCAATTATATTATTGTGTGGAAATGCATAATAAGCAATGAGAAGGCATCTAAGAGGCTCCAAAACTATTTATTGAGCATACCATAGATTTTAGCGAGTACATTAAAATTTATTTAATCTTCTTCCCTTTGAATATATGTCTATTCTTATGTGGAAATACATAAGAAACAATGAGAAGACATCTAGGAGGCTTCAAAACTACTTGGTTATCACACCATATATTTGGTTAATATATTAAACTTTAGTTAATCTTCTTCACTTTGAATTGATATCTACTCTTGTGTGGAAATTCATAATAAGTAATGAGAAGGCATCTATGAAGCTCTAAATCATTTGTTAGCAGGCCATAGATTTAATAAATATATTAATTTTATTTCATCTACTTCATTCTGGATTAATATCATGCATAAGCAATAGGCATGCATGTATAAGCATCGGCAGATGCACCCCCACACCCCCTTCAAAAAAAAATAAAAAATAAATTATATGGTTTTAAAAAAATTATTTATATATAAATATAAACTTCATAGTGAGTTATGTGAAAATACATAAAAATTAAAACATTTCGTGAGAATCGTGAGTTTGTGACCTGTCTTCTCTCTCCCTCTTACTCTCCCAATCTCCTCTATGATGGCCCATCAATGGTCACCGGTTAGTCTATTGCCACCTCACTTTAGGCCTCATCACCACCTCTCCATCACCAGCCGGACATCAATGGTCCACGGCAAAGCTCTCCAAAGGTATTATCTTGCTCTAATTTTTTCTTTGAATTTTGGGATAATGATTCATGATGTTTTTGTTCTTTTTGTTAGATTTAGAGAAAATACGTAGCATTTGTGAGTAAATTGATCCTGAGATTGCGTTTGGATCGATTTGTTTGCTCTTCCTGGAGGAGTTTTCATGGTGTTAGAGACTCAGAGATTGTTTTGTGAGATTTGAAGATGTGAGCTTCAGTGAATTTGCTTTAGTGAATTTGGGGAAGAAGGTGCTTTTATGATTTTGTCCTATTGTTCATTTCATCCATGTTTTTTCTTGTGTTGATTTTGTACAAAATATGTAATTTTTGTTTGGTTTTAATAGGGGCCTTGTTGATTTAGGATTTATAGTTGATTTCTCCATGATGGTGATGAATTCATCCAACCCTTAACCTATCACAAGGTTGCCGAACTCATCATGTTGAATTTCACTCCCATTCAAGCATAGCAAATAGTTTCTCTCCCCCTCTACTCTCATTGAGTGTGCCCATTGTAACGAGGTAAGCTCTCTGAATTCTGCTAGTTGTTATTTTGTTTGATGTATCACCAATGTTTCAATATATTTGATGATTTTCCATTGCCTGCTTTGTTCTTCTCTCTCATTAGTGTTGTGATGTGACTGATATTTGAGATACTAGTCGTTCTGTTGAACATTTTAGGGTGATTTGTTCTTATATTGTCTTCTTTTTGGTTATGAATTATAAGATTGGGCGTTTAGATTATGAACTATAAGTTATATTTTTTTTAATTAACATGAGTTTGATTATAGTCAGAAAACTTTCATAGTGGATCAAATAGTTCTCTTTGTTACTTATATATTTTTTAACATATTTCCTTGTAATATTTAATTATAATATTTATCTAATCAATTTCTTTGTTAATTAATTTAGATTGTTCAAATGAAGAATCAAACAATTGATTATTTCTTTAAGAAAAGAAGCTCTCCTAGTAGTTCGTACTCCATTAAATTTAATTGAGTCTTCAAGTGAAATTATTGTGCATGAGGAAGAATTATCAACTAAAGCTCCATGATTAGCTAAAAAAGAAGATGACCTAGATTTTTTCGAATATGATCCTGGAAAGCACCCACCAATTTGGAGCTATCTGGTCCACCAACAAAATGAAATTCGGCATACATACAACAAAGCCGATCCTTTTCAACATATAATGTCGGAATATCCTTCGGATGGGAAAACTCCTCGTCGTTTCCAAGCTTCATGGTTTAAGTTATTCTCTGAATGCTTGGAATACTCTCCAAGAAAAGATGTTGTTTTTTGTCTTCCTTGTTACTTATTTAATAAGTCAAATGAGCATGTTGGATCATGAGCATTTACAGTTGATGGATTTTGATCATGGAAAAAAGTTAATGATGATGAAAATTGTGCTTTTTTATCTCTTATTAGAAATGATCCAAACTCTTTGCATAAGAAAGCTATCATGCAATCTCATGATCTAATGAACCAAGCACAACATATTCCCCATGTTATGGAGAAGCAAATCTCCCAACAAGTTGCCAACAACAAATTGATATTAACGACTTTAATAGATGTTGTTAGATGGCTTACATTCCAAGCATGTAGCTTAAGAGACCACAATGAATGTTCAAATTCAACAAATCGAGGCAACTTTCTTGAATTGATAAAGTTGTTGGCATCTTCTAATGAACGTTTGGCTTCTGTTGTATTAGATAATGCTCCTCAAAATGCATATTACACCTCACATAGTGTTCAAAAAGAGAAATTGCATGTTTTTGCAAGCAAAATAAGATGCACCATTTGTGAGGAAATTGGTGATTCAAAATTTTGTATCATTGTTGATGAAGCAAGAGATAAATACAAAAGGGAGCAAATGGCCATTATCTTGAGATTTGTTAATAAATCTGGATTTGTGAAGTAGCATTTTTTTTATTTGGTTCATGTTTTTAACACCACCTTACTAGCTTTTAAGAAAAAAAAACTATTTAGTGTTTTTCTTCAACACAATCTCAATGTACGAGATATTTGTGGCTAGAGATATGATGGAGCTAGAAACATGCGTGGAGAGTGATCTGGGTTGCAAACTCTTATATCTAATGAGTGTCCTTATGCATATTATATACTTTGCTTTGCTCATTGTCTTCAATTGGCTCTAATAGCAGCATCTCGAGAGGTCATTCCAATTCATTAATTTCTTTTTAAGTTAACTGTTGTTGTTAATATAGTGGGATCTTCTTGCAAATGACATTATTAGTTACAAACTAGTCAAGCAGCTGAAATCGAAAGACTTCTTTCCATTGATGAACTAGAAACAAGTAAAGGTTTGAACCAAATAAGTAGTTTAAAATGATATGGGGATACTAGATGGGGTTCTCATTTGAGCTCTCTTCGAAGTTTGAGAATTATGTTTAAAACGACTTACACAGTGCTAAAGAACATAATATCTGATGGAGCGACCTACGCTTAATGGGGAGATGCCGATGCAACTTATTATGCAATTACCTCTTTTGAATTTGTGTTCATTTTGCATCTTTTGATTGAAATCATGGAAGTTACTCATGATCTTTGTCAAGCTGTGCAACAGAAGCCTCAAGATATTATAATTGCCATTCATCTTGTCTCTTCAACAAAAATATTAATTCAAAGATTAAGAGAAGATGGATGGGATCTTTTGTTTGAAAAAGTAAAGCCTTTTTGTCATAAGCATGGAATAGATGTTCTTGACATGGGTGTTTCTTATACTTTAGGTCATGGTCGATCTCACCTTCAAAAGGATCCAATTATAATGGAACATCATTTTCGTGTTGACATATTTTATACAATAATTGATTCTCAATTACAAGAACTGAATGAAAAATTTAAAGAAGATATGGTAGAATTACTTGTGCTATGTTCAGCTTTGGAATCTACAGATGATTACAAATCATTCAATATTTATAATATATGTAAGCTTGCAGAGAAATTTTATCCTGAAGACTTTTCAGAACAAGAGAAATTGCATTTAAGGCATCAATTAGAACATTTTGAGCTCGATATTCGTTGGCATTCAGCTTTGCAGAATTTGTCTTCAATTTTTGAATTATGCCAAGGATTGATGAAGACTGGAAAGTCAAACATTTACCTTCTTGTTGATAAATTAGTTCTACTCGTGTTAACTGTTCCTATTTCTACAGCTACTACTGAGCATGCATTTTCTGCTATGAAAATTGTGAAAAAAAAAATTCAAAATAAAAGGAAAGATGATTATTTGGGGAGTTATATGATTACATACATTGAAAAGGAAATTGCACAAATGTTTGATGATTACTCAATTATAGACAATTTTTGTGATAAGAAATAAAGAAGGTTAAAATTTAAAATGCCCAACTTATTCAAATAGGTGAGTGGTGTCTATATTTTATTTATTTACTTTATTTCATGCAAAGTTATATATATATATATATATGCAAAAATTGTGGTTTAATTTAATTTTCTTTCCTTCTCATATGATAAAAGTTTAAAAGATCGTGTTAGTATTTGGAGTTGAATATTTTGGTATTACAAGTTGGAAGCATTATGCAATAATCAAGGTTAGAATCTTAAACTTTAATTTTATTTGTACTTGAAATCATAAATATATGGTAGTGTATATTTGTATTTGGAAACTAGGATTGACAAATGGTGTTGTGTAAATAAATACTTTCTATTAGCTATGTCATGTTGCCTTTGATCGCATTATCTCGATTAAGTACAAAATCCCCTTTAATGTGAAGTAAAGATCGATTTAAGTTATTTAACATAGGTTTTGCAATCAAAATCTTAGGTCTATTATTTGTGGAGAAAATTTGAATTTAGAGACTACCATATCAAGCTAGTGAACTATACTTGCCGTATTGCACAATGACTATAGAAGTTTCTCCCCACCCTCTCTCTCTCTCTCATAAGTTTAATTTTTACATCCGCCACTATGTATAAGTCTCCAAATCATTTATTGGATATGCTACTGATTTGGTAAACATATTAAATTTATATAATCTTCTTTAAATTAATTAATGCCTATGCGTTTTTGGAAATGCATAAGCACATGTATAATTTTATCTTCTATGTAAGCATATTTTTATTGTGATATACAACAATATACATCAATAGGTATCTTTTTAATGGCTAAGAATGATTGAAAATGATTTATTTTGATATACATTAATAGTTATGCCCTGTAATTTTGTAGAAGACTTGTGGATGAAATTGTATCAAGCATCAAATTTGGTATCTTATTCTAAATACTAAGCTTTGTCATTCAATTCACTTTGACCATTCATCTACTATCTTCTTCATTGAATATTCAGCAAAATTTGCTTAAATATATTAATTAGCTCTTTACATGAATCCAATATGTAATGGTTGAATGCTTAATGTAGATAAAATTTAATTTCACTGTAAACTAATTTATTTAATGTTCCTTTTTTTTGTAGAGTAAGTCACTTTATAAGACACCTACTGCATATGATATCTTCTACAAGACTCATATTAATAAAGAAGGAAAATGTGTTGATTCACGAGCACATGCGGTTTATGTAATTTTCCAACTTTATTTGAGATTATTTGATTTACTTATAGATTACTTATAGATTAAATTATACATATCGTAATTAGCACTATAATTAATTGCAGGACATCATGCAGAAAATGGTTGGAACTACTTCAGAGCTATTATCCAATGGTTCATAGCCTTTACCACCTAATATGGATGCTATATAATGGGAGGCTTATGGTGGAGAAAAGAAGAAGATAGTTTATGGTCTTGGATCTCAAACATCCAGCTTGTATCTAGATCTGTTTGCAGTTGTGCTATATCAGCTCCCCCACCACCTTCAGCAACTATGATTCCCCTAAAGATTGTGACTAAGATGAGTGCATAGAGAAGAAGATAGTAGAGTTATAGCAGCAAAATCAGAATTTGATGCAACAAAGCCATAACATGTTCAACCAGATGCGTTGTGAGTGGTTTATGAGAATGATGATGTAGTGTGGATTACCACCTGATGGACCAAGTCACAGTTCTTAACACTAGGAGGAGAAGGAGAAGCAAGATGAGAAGGATGATGATGACGATCTCCATTTATAGATCCATTTTCTCATTTGTACTTGCACACACTATTATTGTTATTATTATATTAAATATAATAGATTTTTTTATTTTATTAAATAATAGCATTAAAAGTAGCAAGATAAATATTAAAATATATGAAAATTAATTTTCATATTTAAAAATTGTAGGGGATTCGAAAGGGGTTTTCATCGGACTTTGCAACAGAAATGCATTGAATTTGTCATAAACCTTACTACAAATTCATTGCAAATTTCCAACGACTTTGCGATGGAATTGTCATAGGACTTTGCAATGGATTGTACAATACCATTGCAAATCTATTGTAAATTTGCCATGACTTTGAAATGGATTTGTAACCTATTTAAAAAAACCCATTACATATCCATTATAAAGTTGCAATGGATTGCAACGGATGTGCCACCAATTTATAAAATTTGTTGCAAGTACGTTACAAATGTGCATTGGACTTGCAACAGATTTGCCACATATTCAAAAAACCCATTGCAAGTATGTTGCGAATTTGGAATGGCTTTGTAACGAATTTGCAATGGATATGTTGTAAACTCTGTTATAAATCCATTGCAAAGTTTGTAAAGGATTGCTTCCCTTCATAAAAAAAAAAATTTGTCACGAGGAAAAAAGTGATGGCCATAATCCGTAGCAAATCTGTCCCAAATCCTAGTTTGCAAAAGATTGGCAACAAATTTTTCCATTACAAATCCGTAGAATTTTTGTAGTATATAGCTTAGGCATCATATTGGGCGAAGCCTCATAAACAAGAATTGTAATCCAACAGACTCGGATCCATGGGAAAAATAGTGGAACCTAGACATGGCCTCACATTAACCACATTTTTTTTACATTAAATATTAAAATTTATAATGCAATACTGCTCAGGGTAATATGGTCTTTCACATTAAAACATATGCAAACTTCTCACCCTCTAATCCCTCTTCTTCTTCTTCTTCTTTTACTCCTTCTTCCTTTCCCTTTCTCTCAATGAACATTTGTTTGAATTTATCACAACAACTGAGCCTTATTCTCTCTCCTTTGTCCCCCTTCTTCTTCTCCACTTCTCCCTGTGAATGTTGGTGATTGATGGCTTCATACCTCTCACAACAACCAAACCCTAATCCCATAAACTAGTAAGCTTGCTCTCTCTCTCTCTCTCTCTCTCTCTCTCTCTCTCTCTCTGTGTGAAAAGTCACCCTCAAATCTAAGGAGATATTAATATGATTTTGTGTTTTGATTTGTATAGAAAAAACATGGCAGCCTAGAAACATGGATTTTCATCAAACTTAGGTTTTGGGAGATATTCATCTAGTGTAAATTTATGTTAAGACCATTGTTCATCCCATTATTGCAGAGTTTTCTCAAGCATTAGAGGCTTGGTGAGAAGTTTGATCAATTTACTTATAATAATTTTTTTCTTATAAACTGTTGCAAGTTGAATACTTTATTTATAATAAATTGTTTGCATTGATATTTTATTTGTTAAAGATATTTTGAAATATGATTATTTTATTGTAAGTTAGTTAGTTTGGTAATTACAGATAGTATGAATAATTTATTTATAATCAATTGTTTGTGTTGTTGTTAACCATTGGAGTAACACTGGAGAGGGAGAAAAAGGTAAATTCTAGGCTATGGATACACTCCGAAGCTCTCTTAAGAAACTTCCATTCTCTTCTTTGTGAAGTTTGGTTTCACTTATTTGAAGGGGAACAAACACTCTGCACCATATGTTCAAAGTCCTTGGCAAGCCATGTAAATTATTTATTTTGTTCCAAACAATATGAACTGCAAATTAAGTTATCTAATCAACACAAACTAATTTCTCTTATGTTGTGTTTTATGAGACTTATTGGCCCCAATCCTTGTACACAGCAACCTTCAATTTTTATTCCTGCTAAGCTATTGGTAATTAAAGCAATTCGATATATGGATTTACCATGTTCTCGACCAAGAAAGTTTATAGCTAAACCAAGAAAAATCAGATTGATAGTCATGAAAATGTATCGAAATAAGCTGCTTATCATATACAAACCAATGATCCAAGGAGCAGGTTGATGGTGATTGCTATTTCTATAGGGGTTGTTTGGTTGGATGTAATCCTAAATGCACTGGATTTTCAGTTACAATGTAACTGTAACTGGAAATCCTTGGTTTTCAAAAATCCAATGCAGTCAAATTTTGTGTTTGGTTGGATGTAATTGGAATTACTGTATTATAAGATTTTATATTTGTTTAGAAAGATTTGTAAATCTGGAATTGAAAAACACATGTATAGTTTGATGTATTCTAGGGGTATGGTTACTCATGGTAAGATTACCGCCGCAATTTGTTATGATATACTAATTATTAAATGTTTTTTATTTATTAACTTTAATATTAATTCTTTTGAAATTATTATTACATGTTCAACAATATTTTTTTTATCATTGCAATTTATAATTAACTATATTATTGTTTATAAATAAATTATTTTTGTATTTATTAATTTATTATAACAACAAAAAAATGACCATTATATTGTTATTTATTATAATGGCTAACTTATTATTATAGTTGCTTATTCTAAAAACCTATTTTAATAGGTAAATTATTTAATTTTCATTATCCTTTTGTATTAAAAATCTGGAATTTTTAATTTTTATAATTATGACTAACTTATTATTATACTTTAGTATTAACTATGCTCTTCATTTATCAATGAAACAACTTATACATTTAACAGTAAAGGCGGAAAAATTTGTAAGTTCATATGCTTCAAACAAGATTCATGTAAGAAGAATCTCAAGTTGTACATGATACTTGCAACAACAAAACATCATAAATAATTATATCATCATTCAATAATTTAAGCATTACCAACTTCATAGTTTCAAGCTTTACAACACTCAAATGAACAAGATTTTTTTTAACAAACGTGACAAAAACCAAACCACCAATCTACATTGCTTGAACCACAAGGCTACTAAAAAGAGGTCTCAAATTGTTAAATGAGCCTATTGAGTTTTCCATTCAGTTTAATTTTAACGACTGTGTTGCTAACTTTATTCCAGTACATTAAACTAAAGATTTACATTTGGGATACAACCAAGTAGGTACAATTAAGTATTGCAATAATCAAGTAGGTTAATTTCATGTAAGAAAAAGAATCCCAAAATTATATAAATATGAAACTTACATGTGACTAAGGATATCTTTCCAATGTCGAAAAAAGTCAAATGTGCAGTATTGCCATACAAACAGACCAGATGCTCAGACTATAATATCCATCGTAACTTAAATATTTAAGGTATTCTCAGGTTGTACCTAATACTTGCAACAAGCAAAACAACACAAATAATTATATCATCATTCAATAATTTAAGCATTACCAACTTCATAGTTTCAAGCTTTAAAACATTCAAATGAACAAGAGTCTAGACTGAACACAAACACAAAAAACACATTTAAAAGCAACCATTTCATAGTCAATCCCATCAAACTCCAAGCACTTAAGTTTACAATTTAATACAATGTTCTTTTGCCAGCCTTCAATACTCAAAACCCTGCATATATATAAAAAAAAAAATCCAATTTTTATTATCATGAGCTAATTAACAATAACAATATACAAATAATGATATTAATATTATTAGTTACCTGTTGCATTCTTTGTTGTCCTACTAGTAAACTCTTTGGGATGCCCCATAGTCTGCAACATCCTATTAAAAAATTACAATAATATACTACATACATAACAATCATCATAACATACACAAAAACAAATTAAATAAATAAAAACCAACCTAAGTGGGCCTTGGAAAATATTCTCCTTTATTGTGAAGTGATTGAAAGAAGTCCTCCACCCAATACTTCCTTGACTCTTCACCTTTTGCCAAGACACCCATAGCTCTACTATCATCAGCCATTAACCAATCATAGGCCTTATTGATTTCACAACAAGAGTAGCCATATGTTTTGAGCTTCATGCATTCGCCAATCAATTCCTTTGCAAATTCTAAATCTCAAGTAGACTTCTTTCCACTTAATACCTCCTTAAGGGTGTTATCCACCTCTTGTATTGCTTCAACTTCTGAGGGCATTTTGCATATTCCTTTTTCTTTTCTTGATTGAGTGGAAGATGCTTCCCTGGGTTCTATACTCTCTGATTGGTCATGGATGGGTGGTGGTGTGTTTTAATAATAATCAATCTCTTCAAAGAACATGTCATCAAGACCATCAATTTGAGATGGACGGTGGGAGTCAACATTATCATCCATATGTGTGCCAATATCATCCCCAAATTGAATAGTAAATAAGCTCGAGCAAGTCATGGTCCTCAATTGGTTTGTTTAAATATGGTTCATCTTGTGGATGAGCCTAACATATAAAAACACGTCATATTGAATGTTTAGATAAAAATTATTTCATTCAAAATAAATAATTAGACAACATAAATAGGAATAAATTGAAAATAAATTATAGTTGTACATAGTTCCTGAATTCTTATTTCCACATAATAATCATCTTCAAACTATTATCCCATCCCATTCCACTTAGCTCTTTCAATTTTTTATTTTTATCCATCGTTTGTAAATTGTTCTCAGGTGGTTAGTTACATTTGCTTCAGTAATTGTAACTCCAAACTCATTCCTCATTACAATAATTGTAGCATGGAATGCTTGGGGTTTGAATCCCTTATTGACTTTGAAGCCTTGTTCCACTTGAGTCACCATGAATCTTATGAAAAATCGGCTTTCCGCAGTTGTCCATCTTTTATTACCACCAGTTGTTTTAACAGGGGTTCTCATTGATGACATTTAGTTGTCTTCTGGCGTCCCTATGTTGTCCATTCTATAAATGGGCCATACAAAAGTAATTTTTTAATTAAAGGATGAATATTTTCTAGAAATAAATGCTATAACTAATAAAATGAAGTTTCACAATAATCATATAAGGAATGATAACAAATATAGAACTTATTCACAAAAACGCAAAAATTAATAAACAAGTACAAGCCCATAACATGAAACAAACAAGAAAATGGTAACATCATTGGTCTTGATGAGAAAAAGAAGCATAATTTTTCATAAAAACAATTAGCCATTGTCTATTTGTTAGCCCACATATCACATGCAATCCGTTCTCTATGTGCCACCCATTCGTGGGCCTCCTTCCTTTGTTCTCTCATGTTACTTTCTGATAGTGGTCGTTATGGTCTCCATTCTTCCTCAAAAGGTATGAAAATATCTTCTCCTCCACTTATAATATAATTATGCAAAATACATGCAGCTAGCACAAATTCAACTTGAGTTTTTGATTGGAAAGGATGGTCTTGATGAGAATATTTTGAAGCATCCCTTAAGAGAACCAAAGCTCGTTCAATGGTGGTATGGGCTGATGAATGACAAACGTTAAACATTTCTTTATGGTTTGACAGTGTCTGTAAGCCAAATTCTTTAAGATGGGATCTAACACCTCTATATGGAGCTATAAAACCCAGCCTCATTGTGTATCCAACATCAACTACGTAATATTTTGATAAAAAATGCAAAGTTGGTGGTTAAGTTATTATTGTATGCTAAACTATATCAATAAACTAAACAAAATATATACCTTCAAGGACTGATAACCCATAAGTGCATCACGTAAAACCAAAACATCGTATGCTGAAGCTTCCAATCCAGCAAGAACATAGGTAAAACATAAGTCAAAATCAACAGCAGCAAGCACGTTTTGTGTGGGGTATGGTTTTCTCCCACAAAATGTTGCAACTTCATATGCAAGAACAGATGCATGGATATAGGTCCCATATAAAACTCCAATACAATCCTACCATTAACACATTGTAACTAAGAAATGGTTTAGGAATAATTAATTTATTTGAGTAGATCGATAATTTAATACCTTGAAATAAAGATATAGTGTGGACCTCGATGCTACATACATTGTAGTTTGCATACTAGGTGGCTGCACATATTCATCACGCAATTGTTCGATTATGTATAGAACATGATTAAAGTACCTGCTAACGGTCTCACTGGATCTAAGGAAATTATATGTGATGACACGATTACGCTGGTTTTGTCCTATGGTGTAAAGGAACATCAATAGTTGCTCTTTAATGGTGATGTACAATGTGTCTCTCATAAGGCCCTTTCATCTCATTATCGAGCAAAGATTGAAGAAGGTTGATTTGTTCATATAGACCATATTGATTCTAGTTGTGTCATTTCCATCTATAAGTCTCGATAAATATTGCTTTCTATTTTTTGACCGAGCATGATAGTTTTCATCATTTACTACACAAAAGTAATATGAGCAGCATAAAAGATATCCTCTATGTTATGACCAACTATCTACAAGATACTAAAAAAAACATGCAAAGTAGTTCATGACATTGTGTGTTTTAAATATAGATACATAAACCAAAAATGACATACAAAATAATCCGAAAATGACATACAAAATAATTTCAAAGTTAATTGTATTAAATAAATTAACATAAAATAATTTGTGCATAATATACTCAATGATTTATCAATTTAATATCAAATTACAAGAATTTGAGATTAGTTGATTGTCAGTTTTAGTTTATGCCCATTCACTGTTTCCACCAAAGATGCCACTCAGGAAAATGACCATTCAACAATTTTTTTTAGTTTTTTTTCATTTCATGCACATATATGCCAATTCATCACACATTTTGCAAGAATCAAACCACCACATTCTTCCAAAGAGTATAAAACAAAATAAAATGCACAAAATCAAAGAAACACAAGTAATAGCCAACCTGAGAAAATAATCAAAGACTAGTTTAACTAATAATAGCCAACATAAACACAAGTAAGACATAATCGAAGAAACACCAACATGAGAAGCAATACTGGAAAGTGGTGGTTATGATTGGGTTGGTGATCAAATTAGTAGATACAAAAGGCAAATACCTTCCAATATCAATAGAGATATGACCAATATTTGTTTGCTTAGTTGAAAAAAAAAAAAAGCAAACATTGAATTAGAAAGCAAAAGCAAAGACAAACTATCAAAACCAAGTCCATATTTAATTGAACCATCGATGATAGGTCCTGCTCAATGACTTCAAAAAGAATATAGGGACAATTAGTAGATATTCTATTGGTCCTTCAAGAAAATTAGAATATATTTTTTATTCAATAGGATTTAGCAAAAGAAATGAAAATTAAGCCTAATATGTCTGTTGGTAATGATGTCAATGATACAATATTGAACAAAATCCCTGCCGCTAAAGTGGATGCCATGGAGTTGGACCTCAGCTCAAAGGCATCGGTGAGAAAGTTTGAATCAAATTTTAATGCAGCAGACCTGCCATTGAATATTCTCATGTAAGGACATTTGCAAATCAAATTAGTTTAGGCTTTTAGCTGAATGTTACGGATTTGCATCAATTATATGTATTGTCTACTTAATTTATATTTCTAAAAAAAAAATTAAATCTTGCATATTCATTATATGGGTTGATGATAAGTTTTATATGTTTATGTATTAAAACAATGTTGAAACTCTAATTTGTAAGCCATTTTTATAAGTTTGTTATTTGTAAAGAAAGGTTTTATGCTAATCCATTCCACCTTTTGCAGGCCATTTTCTTCTAACAAGGCTTTTGTTGGACAATATGAAAAATACAGCCCTTGAAAGTAGCATAGAAGAAAGAATCATAAATGTTGCTTCTAATGCATACACGTTCACATATTGAGAAGGAATTTGTTTTGACAAAATTAGTGTTAAATCAGGGTAATAATAACATGACCATGTTTCTTCCATCTTCATCAATATATTGATGATCAAGCATTGAGTTGATTAATACAGTGTTCACTTGTTTCCTTATGCTTTCTGGTAGGTACAATGGGTACTTTAGTTATGATCAGTTAAAGCTTGCAAACATATTGCACGCAAACCATCTCTCTAGCATTTTGAAGGTATTAATTTTCCTTTGATATTGTTTTCGATACATTGACATGTAGCGAGCATCGTTTGCTAAGATATTTTATTAGTTATCCTATTTTTTTTTAACATTACTAAAATTAATTCATGAGTTGTTCTGATTTTTTAATGTATTTGACCTATGCTTAGTCAAATGTGTTGCTATGCTTACTACTCAATTTTCATGTCTCTAATGTAATTAGATCATGTTATTTACAGTAATCTATTCCATTTTTTTCCTGAATAGGAGCAAGGTGCAAATGTGACTATCAATTCAGTTCACCCAGGCATAATCGCCAACCATTATTTTTCGGCAAATGATTTTCAGTTTCCTATAATAATTCACACTACAAGATTCACAGTTGGAAGTCCCCAAGGCTATTCATATATTTCATAATTCAAAATATAATTCAAACATCAGTGACCTCTTTAATTCAATAATCAGTTTAACCACTAATCTTTCATATATTTCATTTCCTTATTGTAATTTAAAAGATATGTATATAGGCAAATCAAAATATAAAAATTTCCTCTTTAGCTGTCCATTGCTAGTAAAACTTAGAATTTTCAAGTCCCAATTTTTCTTTGAGCAAAGTTGTCATCGAATTAGGCTTATAAGGTGAAAAAGGTCTGATGTTCTTCCAAAATTTCAATCCGGCAAATAAAGTCAAAATTAAAGGCTGCAATGTAACCATTTTAAACGAGCAAGGAGAGAAACCATTACTCTTCTCCTTTCCAATTCCACCAAATGTACTGATATCAAACCCTCTTGAAAAACCTCTCACCAACACCCACTCACCAACAAAATTAAAAATCAAATAAAACCTTTCAAACACCTACTAAAAAAATCAACAAATTCCAAACAAGTCATTACCATGACAACAATTGCTTTCATAGATCTCTTGTCAAAGCTTCATCATAACTCCCTTCAAGCTACAACACACACACACACACACACACACACACACACACAAACCTGAAGATTAGGCAACATTTTCAAAGATATATCTCTTAGATCAGCAATACACACACAAAAATGCACTAATCCAGCATACAAAAACAAAGCTTTATTTCATATATCTCAAAGCCACAAACACAAAACCCAAGATTTGCTCATAAAAGAAATAGATCAAATTCAATAACAATCAAAATCAACCAAAGCACCAAACAATCCAAACACTCACATTCACATCAAAAAAAAATCTCACTTTTACTTGAACAGAAGCTTAAACCACCAGATCTGTGTGGAAAAATCTAGCCAACTTCAATCCCTCTGAAACCACAACCACAAATAGAAACCAAATCCAGTGCTGGGGTTGGATTTTGGAGAAGGAAAAATGGTGACGGAGCTACACTGGTGTCCTAGTTGAAGAGTTGCAGCAAGAACAAAACTTCACTAGCATCAGAGCTTAGGAACTACAACTAGAAGGGAGTTGCTCTAGTGTCAGTGAAGAGGAGTTGCTCCGGCGTTGGTGCTGAGGAGCTTCAACTCCTCAAAAGCTGTTGTAACTCCAAACTGGTGAGCTATACTCACCTTCGCACTGACGAAGTAATGAATCCCTCATGTGATGACATGTGAGGGTTTTCAATAAAAACACAAAACCTTGGATTTGGTTTTACGGACAGTTAGACCATAAACCACAATCCCTCATTGATGGGATTTCAAAACCATATGAAAAATGAAATATCTCAAAACAATCACCTGAATTTAAAAAGGTAAGTGATTTGGAGCCACATTGAACTCCAAATCCCTTGGAACAAACACCACCAAAGTGGCACTGCTAATCTTAAACTCAAGTTCTACTACAAATCGTATTTCAGAATAGTCTGTAGTTTCAGTGAAGTAATAACTTTCAATCTCAATCATTTGTTCAGATAAATTCTTCTCTGCAGTTATGTAAATAAAAGAATCATCCATATCTCTTGAACTAGATTCCTCTGTAGTTCCTTCATATTAAGAAGCATTGCAAAGAGGAAGAGATTGATGGATCTCCAAGATGCTTGTATTCTTACTACAAACATCAGGTGAAACTTTTAATATGTTACCTATTAAACACAAGCTAACAAATTATTCTAAATAGAAAATAATTTTCACATCCACTTTGTCTCTTTGAAATCATCAAATGCAGAAAAATAGAGATAACTAAACAATGATAACTGAACATATCTTAAGAATAGCTTGAAAATGATCTCAACCAAACTCTACTCTAAAAACATAATGACTTGAACCCGCACTAGCATAGTTATCTCCATTTCAGAAGCTTCTCAGCAGTACTGTATAAAGAAATAAAGGACAAATGATTATCAATCTTAGTTACTTGCATATAAAGGATTAAATATCATAACTAAGTATTAAATGATGTCTATATAATAAAGTAACATGAACTAATCAAAAGTAGGCATATAAATGATATCTATACAATTGGAGAAGAACATAGCGTATGTCAACCAAGAAAAAGGGCAAAGCATCATACCAAGAGAAGTTAACAAAAATAGTATCCACTCATTCTTATAGTTATAATATAGATGGACCATAAGTTACCACGACTAAATAAATAAAGATCCAAGCTCATCAATGCAAGCTAGACAATTGTAACTGAAGAACTTGTGGCTTAAATATGATGTTGTATGGAAAGAAACACTCACAAAAGATAAATGGAAGAATTATTAATTCTAGCCATCTTGGCTTTTAGTAAAGTATAGCATTTTCTTGATTTGTGGAAGTTAGATGGCCCTGAAAATTTTTCAAGTATATATACAAGAATTATTATTATATCATTATATAATAGTTTTGTGCTCAAAGTAAGCATCTAAAATAGTTTATATATACTTTACCAAGAATAAAGCATGTACATGTTAATAGATCACACCAACACTAACCTTGATGGAGACACTTGAATTGGAATTGTCATCACATACAAAAACTTGTCGAGGTATAACCAATAATGTTGGAACAAAAATTATACAAATAAATCATGCTAATAATATTTTATATATATCAAGTCTTTTTTTGTAAATATTAATGGATCATTGAGTACCTTTGCTTTTGACCTATAATAATTTTTAAATTCTTTCCAATAACTACTTTGGGCTTCCTTTTCTTGTATTTTTCTCCAAAATGTTTTTCTTTCTTCCACCACTTCCCTTACATATTGCTAGTGAAGGGTCACGGATTGTTACTTCAGTTGACATAGTCATTTGTTGTGATAAGCACTCATCAATGTTGCTTTTTGGAACTTCAAAGTTTTGCATTTTAACAACCTCTTCAACCACTTCTCTTGTCTTCCTCAACCAATGCAAAGCTACTTTGTAAACCTCTATAGAGCAATATCCCTTGTTGGAACCTCTAATGCTTTATGGGAAAGGGTGTTATATTTAAGTGTCAAATGAGTATAGCAGTCTTCTTCAACAAAAAAATTCCACATTTTGCATCCCTTCTCCAATGTTTTAATGTGTATTCTCTTGGAATCTTATCCACATTAGCCATAATGAACACCTTCAATATGTGATGACATAAGAAACGTGCAAACTCAAACTTGCAATAGCTACAACTCACATGAAAACTAGATCCAGAGCACAGTTTAACAAGTCTAACTTCTTTTTCTGGTATCCAACATTTATATAAAGCTATATTCTCATTCTCTTCAATTTTTTCACACTTTTAATGAAGACTACCAAGTAGTTCTTGTTGAAATTTTGCAAATATAGATGGTGTGTACAATTTGCTTATTTCTTCAATAAGCACATGAAGTATTAAGGTTGGTTGCACATTATTCATTTTAAAGTTACTTTCAATTTCTTTCTCTCGCCATCCAATTTGTGCCTGAAAACCCTTTTGAAAAACTTATTTATACTTTCATTTCGTTGAGTAATACACATATCTGCATAAAAGACTTCATGTGAATACACAGGAGCCCAATGTTGGTGCTTCCTATGCATTCTTAACATTTAATCATTTTCTTTCAAATCATACTTAGTAAGCAATTCAATCCATTTTTTTTCAAATTCTTCAATGGTTTCACAACTCTTCACACAATTAGACAAATCTTGTCCAAACTTGGGCCCTTGTGAATAGTCTCCCTAAGTGTCTTTTAGCATTTTGAAAAATATGCGATAAGCAATATCAATGAATGGTACATGGAAAGACTTGGGCAATTGCACCAGCGATGACAGAATCTTGATCAGTTGGAATCACTTTAGGATGGCTTTCTTTCATTGCTTGTAGCCAATTCTCAAGCACCCAAACAAAAGAATATTCTATTTCATAAAAAAATCAATGCACACCCAAATAATACAGTTTATAGATGATGATTAATCCACACAATTGGAACAAACAGCATTGCATGTTTATGTGTTCCATAAGTTGGATCAAGGCAAACAACATCTCCAAAGTAGCTATAATCTATTCTACACCTTATATCAATATAAAGTATGCTTGTTAATTTTCCATCGACATCAAGTTAGATCGCATTAAAAACTGAGGGTTTTTTTTATTTGCATTTCATTCAAATAATCCAATAACCTTTGTGAATCTCCCACAGAGAATTCTATTTTTCTTCTGGTATGCATATAATTTCTTGCATCTAGCTCAATAAGTCTAACGTTTCGACTCCCTTAAGATTCTTGTGAAAGATAACTTCAAACAAAGTATTTCTACGGTAGCACCATGAATAGCGCATAGCAAAGCAGCGCCTAATACTCCGACAACTCATGAGGTTGGTTCTAATATCCAACTATCTCATTTTATCAATCATACTTTTTTGACTTCAGCAATTTTCTATGTGATGGTAAAAGATGGCCTTTTCTTAGAGTAATTCTCAGCATCTCAATCTATTGCTAGATCTTATAAAATTTGTTTGGATATATATAAGAGGTTGATAGGGACTGTGCATTAAAAGCTTGAGACATGCTAGAACAACTCTTATGAGTAATAATATTCATGTTGTATTTAATTCAACTGGCAAACTTTGGGTAAAATCCTCTATCTTAAATATGGAAAATGTGATATTCGGTCCAATCCTACTAATGCTAAATCCTTCTAGATTTTTAGAATGCTCTATAAAACAACTAATAAGATAAAGTCAAATCTTTGACTCAATATTCGTAATCCTACCACCACAGATTTATGGAAAGATCTTTGGATTTTTGAGATTCCTTTAGCCATAAACGTTCTTAATTTCATTAATATGGTTCCTATTGAAACTCTAAACATTTCATTTAGTTTTTTTTATAATAATGCTTTATATTGCTATCAACTTAGGATGATGTTCGGCAACCATCTAGATTGGAATAGAATGAATAAAATGGTACCTAAAACTTCTTGTGAAAAACATTAGGTCTAGATGCCTAATACAACATTTTCCATAATTACAAAGATAGTTTATAATCACATGAACTAGGATCCATAGTACTTTGAAAACTCTAAGTATGAAGGTTTGGTATATTCTTAAGAGGCTCCAAGTAACCCCTTGAGTGAAAATCTTTTTGTGAAGAATGATGAATTGGCATACTCCGAATTTTCCTATCTGTATAATGTAAATATTAGACTCCAAATGCTTTGTACCTTTTGGGGTAAATATCTTGAATGATCATTTTTTATTTTGAACATCAAACTTCAATTTGTATCATTTTGGTCAATTAACTTGAATTTGTGTTCACTGAGAGGGTGCAAAAATGATTATAGGGAGAATTTGATGACATTTACACCGGATTTGCTATGTAACATCCCTTTGGAGTGCCATCTGCATACAAGGACATAACAAGTCATTAAAGAGGGCCACATGGCCATTCTTATTGACCAAGCTAGTCAATAAGAGTGGCCACATGGGTCTTTTTGATAATGTAGCATATCCTCTTATACAGATGATGGGAGAACTAGTGTTGACATAACAAATCCGGCATATATGTCATAAATTCTCACCAAAATCCCCTTGGTACCCTCTCAATGAACACAAATTAAAGCTGGGTGACCAAAATATTAATTAAAGTTCAATGCTCAGAATGAAAAATGACCATAGTATGGTACCCACCCAAAAACTTTACATGTCCCTTTTGTGAACTTGACTTTGAAACTACTAATCATATTGTTTGGGAATGTCTTAAAATTAAAGATTTATTAGAGGTTGTTGGTCAATGGTTGCCTTTTATGCAAGAGTAAGTTTGGAACATTCAAAAACTTTTGCAATGGGGAAACAACTTCTTAGCAAATGGCACACATGAATGGGAAATTCCAAAATTAAAGCACTCCTGGCCTTGTATGCTTAGAAAATTTGGAAAGCTAGGTGTGAATTGATTCTCAAGAAGAACCATCCAAATTGTTCTCAAATTTTCTTTAAAGCAGCTCAATCAATAGAAGATGTTACAAATGGAATCCATGCTACATTCAGGGAGTCTCTTCCAGTAATACACTCTCAACATAATATTACAATGTTTTGTGATGCTTCTTGGACTGACAATACATCTCCTTGTTGGATGGATTTGGAAGTGTAACTAATTTTAATAAAATTATTTTGGCAAAAGCAGCATCAACAATTGTTGAAACTAGTGTCCATGTAGAAATGACAACCTTAATTACCGGTTTGGAGCATTGTAAAAAGAGGAGGTTGAAACCTGATGCTTTACCAATTGATTGTATAACTTAATGTAGGGATTAATTGTGAAGACTCACATCTCTCGGTAGTTTGGTGAAGACTTAATCAATATTAGAAAGATGATTTTCAACATGTCATTACTAAGTTTGAACATATTACTCATAATTTGAATGTTCTAGTAGACTCTCAAGCTCATTTTGGTCATCTTAACCCTGGGCTTTCCTTATTCCACAGAGACCTACACCTTTTCAACTGGCTGATAGATGTAACTCATGAAATTTCTGTCTTTTTAGTTTGCATCTTTATTCTAGTTTTTAGGATTTCTAGTTTCTTTGTTTTTGTATAAGCTACTACAAATCCCTTCTACAAATATACATATATCTTAGAATTCCTTTTGCAGGGTGTAAGCATCTTCATGGGGAATCATGTTCCATACCTAAAGGTAAGGCAATGTTTTGTGCTTTGACACAAGCCTGTAACTTGAATTTGAGCAATGTTAGTACTTTTACTAATTGTGCTAATTTTTGTCTACCCATTAATCACACTAGAATGCCCTCAAACAAAAGGCTAAGATAAGAGATAGTGAATATTCAGCAATTATTACAGGATGCTGGTAACTCATTTGTAACGTTGATCCTAAGATATTAGAATATTATAAGGATAGAAACAAGTGGGAGAAGATCACCAACGACCAGGTGGTCTATTGGTAGCCAAGTCCCCATTAGAACCCTTCACAAGTGATGAGAGTTAGAATCATGGGTGATGGCACATTTGTGAGAGTGTGAGTAATGGTTGTGTGCTGATGGTCCCAATACCCATGTGTGTGCGAGCCCAGACCCCACTTGCTTCACCTAGGCTTGTGCACGCCCTTGCTTTTCTTAGCGGCTCATCTTGAAAAAAAAACATGTGGGAGAAGATCTTCTTTATTATTCTACCATACAAGCACTGCAAAAATGGCTCATGATGGAAGTGCATTTTGTTTTGGATTTTGGGTTGTTGAGTCATTTGTAGTAGTTAATTTTGCCATTTAAACTGTCATACATAGTTTCTTTAATAAAAAATAAATAAATAAAAGCTAATCTATTTAGAAATTCTATTTAATAAAAGCTAATTTGTTCAAACATTTATTTAGAAAAAGGGATGAAAGCAACTTATATTTGGTTTATAGCATATGATAGGATTCCATGCAATTTTCATAGGTAACACATCATATTTGGTTGATGGATTTGCAATAAAATTCCTAGCTAATTTGATTCTTATAGATTTCACATTGTTACGAAGCATGTGAATCTTACTTGTAACACAATTATATTGCTCACATGGGGTAATGCGATGAAAAAAGATAAAATAATAACCCCACTTAGCTTAAATATTCTTTTAATAGTGGACATCCATTTTGATTTTAAACAAACATAACAAAGTATGCTCATAAAATGACAAAAATGTTCTTATCTTTCTAAAATAACGGAAATACAATCATTTTCTTAAGAGCAAAGCTATTCGTCCTGACTCCATTACCCGAATTCAACTCCCGAATGATGTGGATGTGCACATGACTCCATGTGACCCTCTTTTTCTCTCCTCATCAGCAAAAAAATATCTCACTTTAAAGTAAAAAAAAACTAAAAATAAAAGAGAAGAAAAAGAGTTTGTCAAAGGTCATCTTCATCCATTTGTGCCTGGTCTTCATCTCCTCTTCGGCTCAACCCTATTTTCACTTTTCTCTGACTCCAAGCCACCTTTCTCTAAGCCATAATCCTCCTTTTCTTTCTCCTACTGATCTTCGTCGTCGATACCCTCATCTTGCACCTTCCATATGGCCCCGTGATGTTCTTCTCGGAAGAGTTCTGGCCCGGGACCATATCCACGGCCAGATGCCGCATCGTCTCCGGTAGTGATTTGTTCAGGCGGTTCCCATCTCCAAGCATCAATCGGCTCCTCCGTTCCTTCTCTTGCTTCCTTTGGTACTTATAGGAATGGGGGTGGGGCGGGGAATCCCCGTTCCCCGCGGGGCCCCGCCCCGACGGGGGCAGGGATTCCTCGAAACAAACCCCCCGCGGGGCGGGGAGCGGGGAAAAATTCCTCCCCTTCTAGCGGGGCAGGGCAGGGGTGAGGAATGGTCTCCCCGCCCCACGGGGATTCCCCAAAAAAATATATTATATATTTTTAATATATTTATTAAAGATTATTTCAACATTAACATAATATTATATATATATATAATCAATAAATATTTATTTGTTAATATTTTTAGTTATTATTATGGAACTCACAATTATTTCATATAACTTATTAACTATTTAAATTTATATATTTCATTAAAACATATTTATTTAATAAAATCTTAAATTATTTTAATAAAATTATTATATAATATATCTACAAAATTAAAATTCAAACTTCTAATTTTCAAATTTCTAATATTCATAAAAACTAATTATTTATTTAATTTAAATGAATTGGATAATTAGGTCATGTCTAGATTTTTTTTATTCAAATATCCATGTGTTGCTACATATAAGCATTATATTTTTTTTATTCAAATATCCATTTGTCTAGATTTTTTCATCATACATTATATTTTTATTTTCAATTATATATAGCATCTTTAGCATGTGTAACATAAATGCATTAGAAATATTATAGTTATTTATAGAAAATTTTTATATTAATGTTTTGGGCGGGCGGGGATCCCTGAGGGGAGTGTGAGGGAGGATTTTTTTCCCCGCTGGGAATTTTTAACCGGGGAATCCCGCCCGTGGAGAGCGGGGATGGGGACGGGGATCCCATTCCCGCCCCGCCCGCCCGCCCCACCCCCATTCCTAGGTACTTATTTGTTTTTTCTTTGTACTTCTTTACTGCTTTGTAATCTATAGTTCTGATGAGAAACTTTGTATCTTGATATATCCTACCTGGTCCATAATCTTGTATTTTATCTAGACTTCGAAGAAATCATCTCCTATATATAGGTTTGCTTTTCTTGTAGAAGAATCAATTTACTCCTTCTACAGTCATTTATTTGGAGGACTTTGAATTATCTCTCTTCCTTGGTTACTTTGGAAATGTGGTTGAATGCCGTTTATTCTTACATCATGTTTGAGTAATATCTTCATTCAAAGTCCTGTGAACACAGATCTAGGAATAACTATTCATAGCAAAAATAACTTCCTGTGAAAATTTTGGATTCCATTTTCAATCACTAGAAATGGCCATCTTGCATGGAAAGAATGATATTGGTAATCATTAAACAAACTTTTTTTCATTAATTTAATGTAAGGAACTCATGGCTTGCTCCTTATCGGACATGCTGCTAGGAAAAAGTTTTCTACAAATATTTCGTAACCTTGCAAGCGCTCTTCAACATCACCCATCTTAATAGCAGACTCCTAAACCTGTGATATAATTAATCCCTTCATAATTTTATTTGCTTATGTTTGTGTATGTTTGTGTGTGTATATATGTGTGTAATATGTACCTAATGCTTCATGCATGCTTGCTATTTATCTGGAGAAATTCTTCGTTTCATCATCTTCTTTTTGTTTTTATCTTATGATACAACATTATATTATATTAATTCTTTATATCTAAAATAATATTAATTAATACAAGTTGATGCTATTAAACTAGATGGCAGAATTTGAAATTGGGTCTTCTGAAAAAAGGCAAAATGAGATAGAAGTTGGGTTTTCTAGTTTGGAAATGCTAAACAAAGATAGAGAAAAAATGGTGGTTGTGGAAGATTCAACATGTGAAAGAATTACTCCAAAGGCGGGAATGGTTTTCAATTTTGAAGAAGAAGTCTATGATTTCTATGTTAAGTATGCACAACAAGAAGGGTTTGGTATTACAAAAAGAACTACAAAATCAGGAGACGACGGGAAATTAAAATATTACACACTTGAGCATAATCATCTTCTGTAAAAGATTCTTTTAAACCTAGGTTATCTACCAAAACAAACTATCAAGCTAAGATTAATGTTATTGTTGATAATGATAGATGTTTTACGATCTCTCATGTCCATTTTGAGCATAATCATGCACTTAGTCCACAAAAATCTCATTTTCAAAAATGCAACAAAAAAATGGATATATATGTTAAAAGGCGGCTTGAACTAAATGACCAAGCAAGTATAGGTTTGAGCAAGACCTTTCATCCCTTAGCAGTTGAAAGTGGTGGTTATAAAAATTTGACACATACAGAAAAAGATTGTCGAAATTATATTGCAAGAGCAAGGCGATTCAGGCTTGGAGTTGGAGATGCCGAAGCACTTGGGAATTATTTTTCTTGCATGTAAAGGAAAAATCCAAATTTTTTCCATTTGATTGATATGGATGAGGAATGCCAACTAAGAAATGTATTCTGGGTAGATGCAAAGATCTATAGCAGCTTATGAGGCTCTTGGTGATGTCATATCTTTTGACACAACATACTTAACAAATAAGTATGATATGCTGTTTGCTCTGTTTGTTGGGGTAAATCATCATGGACAGACTGTATTATTTGGATGCGGTCTACTATCAAAGAAAGATACAGAAACCTACATTTGGTTGTTTAGAACTTGGTTGGAATGCATGTCAAGCAAGGCCCCTAATGCTATAATTACTGATCAGTGCATGGCTATTCAAGTTGCAGTCAAGACCATCTTCCCAAATTCTCATCATCGTCTTTGCCTTTGGCATATTATGAAAAAAATTCCAGAGAAGCTTGGTGGACTAGTTCATTACAAAGCAGTAAAGAAGATTTTGAAGAGTATCATTTATGAGTCAATGATTATTCAAGAATTTGAAGATAATTGGTTGAAGATGATCGAGGACTATAACCTTGAAAAAAATGGATGGTTTCATTCTTTATATATAAGTCGTCATCGTTGGGCTCCTATATATGTTAAAGAAGTTTTTTGGGCTGGAATGTCTACTACTCAAAGAAGTGAAAGTATAAATGCTTTCTTTGATGGCTATGTCAGTCCAACAACATCCCTAAAACAATTTGTGGAGCAATATGATAATGCATTGAAAGTAAAATTGAGAAGGAAAATAAGGCTGATCTTTCTTCTTTTAACTCCAATTTTCCAACGCTAACCGATTGCCGTTTTGAGAAGTAACTACAACAAACATACACAAATGAAAATTTTAAGTTATTCCAAGATGAGTTAAGAGGAATGATATATTACAATCTTGCATTTATCAACTCAAATGGGGCAATATGTACATTTCAGGTGACAGACATTCTCAGAGGAAAGGAAGGCGTACTCAGAAAGCAAGTTGTGTTTAATGTCTAACACAATGAGCTTGAATTTGACATTAAATGCTCATGCCATTTATTTGAGTTTAGAGGTATTATTTGTAGATATATTTGCAAAGTTCTTGTCGAGAAGAATATGAAGGAGATCCAATCTCATTATATTTTGAACCGTTAGAGAAAGGATATTAAACACCGTCATACTTATGTAAAGAATTGTTACGATGACACACAAACTAGTGATCAAAAAGTTAGATACAATAAATTATGTGCTCATTTCTCTAAAGCTGCTGAAATTGGAGTTGAATCCAATGGAAAAATATAATTTCTTAATGAAATGTGTGGACAAGGCAATAGAGGAGCTCATGGATAATGCACATGATTGGCAAAGTCATTCAAATCAATTTATTTCACCAATGATATTGGAGGAAGATCATGAGCACGCTCAATAAAAATTTTCAATGGCAAAGTTTCTAACTCCTTTAAAGGTGCGGAGTAAGGGCCGGCCACCATCTAAGAGGAAAAAGTCAAAAGTCGAAGAGATAATTACTAGAAATAAAAAAAAGGTGCTTCTATTTTACATTACTATTTTTTTCATAATTATGTTTGTAATCTAAAACCAGTGATATTGCTTTCAGAAAACTCAAATGAAGGGTCAACCACAAACTCCAAACATCACACAAGTTGAAATTTATACTCAAGAAAACGTAGTAATGTTATGTTATTTAATTTATATTTGTTATGTTATTTAATGTTATTGCATAAAATATGTTAAATATTTTGAATTATGTCTTCTTCTTCTTCTTTGGTGAATTCAAATTCTCTTCCACATGTAGTCAGTATGCCTATTTATAATAACACAAGTGCATCAAATTCTATTTCAGGTGAACCAAAATTCTTCTTTAGTTTATTAACTTGATTGGGATACAAGTTCTATTATGGTGTTGTTTCTGTTTCGTAATTTTCTTGCTTTAATAGTTTTTGCTTGTTTAACTATTAGGGTTTGAGGCGGTTCATGGATGTCGACAATGAATTAGGATCACACGTCACAACCAATGAACTTGTAGTTGAGGTATTTTTCTTATTTCTAATTAAAGCATGAGATTTTTTTCGTATCTTAGAATTGTTTTTACTTATCCTGCTAATTTCAAAAACTTTGTTAAAGCAGGTCCAGAAGGATGTTTTTTTGTGATGCTGTTTGTTAGAGCAGGTCTAGGAGGATGTTTAATGGCAGGTCCAAGAGGATGTTTAATAGCAGATGTTTTTTGTGATGTTTTTAATGGTGTTTTTTTATGATGTTCAATGTGATGTTTTGTGGATCATGTATTTTTATGGTGTTCAATGTGATTTATTATGTGTATCAATGTCATGAAATGGATCTTTGTTGAATTATGATTTAATGTCTCTGCAAAATCCTAATTTTGGTGTTTAGTAAACTCTTGAGTTGAACATGGTTATTATTGAATTTACTGTGACTTTTTCAGTGTACACATGTTAAAAGCTTAAAGAATCCAATGAAGCACTCCAAATCTCAATAAAAAAAATCTCAAGGTGGATTAATTTCTTATATGCATTTCATCATAAGGAAAGTTCCTTGTTTCACTCATTGTTGTATATTGTACAGGCTGAAAAAGTGTAACTAAGGGATGAGAAGATGAGGCTCAAAGCTGAAAAGGAAAGGATGGAGAAGTTACTGAGATGCATGAACATCGCACCACCTCCTCTTCGTCTAGTTGCTTCATTCCAACCTGCAGTCTTCAGTGTCCCAAATAAGGCAATACCACATCCAACATATAAGCCCCCATGGGCATATGGCAATGGATACCTTCGGCAGCTCTGAATACTTCTCAGAACCATGTCCTAAGGTCTCTAGTTGCCTAGCTTTCTCCATTTCTAACCTTCTCACTGGACCAAAGCCTCTTTTGTGTGTGTGTGTGCGTGTGTGTGTGTGTGTGTGTGTGTGTGTGTATCATCCTGTGTTTGGGATGATTATCTTTACTTTTGTTAATCAGTACTTTCATCAGTCATTAGTGAATGGTCAGTAGAAAAAAATGGCATTCCCAAATTGTTATTTTCATCTAGCATTTGTTGTCTTGTTTCTAATGGATTTGATAATATCATATGGAGGCTACAGTTCCAAATTCTACCTGAAAGCAAGCATCAGGTTATGACTCACAAACAATTATCAGAACAGCTAAGGGCCATCTGCAAGCAGGATATCGATAAAAACACAAAATTTAAATCTAACAAATTAAGACATGAATACAACCACAAAGACTTCAATTTTGCATCTCACAATGTTGAGTGAGCAGAAATGTATAGGATAATAAGATTCTCAAAGAAAAAAACATAAAAAGGTTCAAACACAAATTACTTTACCATTATAAAATGAAAGAAGAAGCAAAACTCAACTCCTCAGTTGCCATTCTTACCTTTGTAACTCTGTTTCTTTTTAGAACATGGCTAATTGGTTCTTCCATATTTTCAACAAGAATTGTGAAAAACTTTAACAACCAAACAGATTTAGTGTGCTATATTAAAAGAAAAATACACAAATAAGATATCATATAAAGACTGGAAACCAATCTTAGATGGCAATATCATATGTTGCAGTCATAGAACAATACACAAAAAATAAGATAGCCATTATTTAGCTGCTTCATCTGGCCGCCGGAAAGGGGATCTTCACCGGAGACGACATGGCATCTGGCTGTGGATACGGTCCCGAGCCGATTGATGCTTGGAGGTGGGAACGACCTAAACGAAACAGTACTGGAGACGATGCGACATTTGGTCGTGGATACGGTCCCGGGCCGGAGCTTTTTCGAGAAGCACGTCACAGGGCCATATGGGAGGTGCAAGACGAGGGCATCAACGACTAAGATTAGTAGGAGAAGAAAAAGGAGGATTGTGGCTTGGAAAAAGATGGCTTGGAATCGGAGAAAAGTGAGAATAGGGTTGAGCCGAAGAGGAGATGAAGATCAGGCACAAAGGGATGAAGATGAGCTTTGACCAGCTCTTTTTCTTCTCTTTTATTTTTATTTTTATTTTTACATTAAAGTGAGGGATTTTTTTGCTAATGAGGAGAGATAAAAGAGGGTCACATGGAGTCACGTGCACGTCGACATCATTCGGGAGTTGAATTCGGGTAATAGAGTCAGGACAAATAGCTTTGCTTTTTTCTTAAGATAACGAAATTTCCTTACATAATTTTTAATTTCAATTTAATTTAATTTTTTTGTTTTGTCAAAGAGTAATTTGATCATTTTACAATGAAGTTAAGAAGGAGGTAGTTTGATAATTATATATTAATAAAAATAAGTAAGAGTAATTTGTTAATTCCACCGCAAGGGATATATGAATTTGTATTACTTATTAGAACAGCTATGTATAGAAATATGTAGATAAACAAAAATTCTCACGCATCCTCTTAAAAACCAAATGAATCAATATAATATATTCATTGATATCTTAACAAAACACATTAATATGATATATCCTCCAAATTAATTTCATTTTTTATAAATAAATAAAGCCAAAGAATATTTATGGAAAGTTTCAATAACAATGACTCTCAACTATTCAATGGTCAAACGGTTATAATGTTCATGTACTGTAAACCATTGAAAACTTAATTCTTTGTTAAAATATCACATTTTAAATTATTTTAAAAAATCATTTTAGTATATGAACACAAGTCAAAACCGCATGTACTAAAATAATCCAACTTTTGTAGACACAAATTAATTTTTTGAGAGCTATATACAACACAATCTGTAGAGACACACAGTGAGTTTTATTTACAATTGACCTAATTTCACTTAATAAATATTAATTATAATTTAATATATATTTATCTTAATAATTATTACATTTTATCAATATTTATAAATAAACGGTAGTGTTCTGTTGAAAAAATCAAGGTTATCAGACCAGGCCCGGGTAATGACCCGGCTAAACCCAGGGGTCAGGGGTCAATGGGTTCGACCAGGTCGAACTGAGGTTGAACCGGGGTCAATAATTAAATATAAAAAATATTATAATAATTAATAATGAGTAAATATAATATTAAACCCATAATTATAATATAAAAACCTACTCAAATTTTATATTTAAATTGATAAATGACCTTATATACAGTAGAGTTTTCTAATTATATACAGTAGCGATTTTCTAATTATGTCATTTATTTGTTTATTGTCTACCAGAAAATAATAATAAATTATTAAATATTGTAAAAAAAAATTAAATCCGATTGACCCAGTAGGGTCAATCGGTTCCCTGTTGAACCGCCCGGGTTACCGGTTAACACTGGGTTTTTTAATACCCGATTTAATGGGATATACCGACCACATGGCCGGTTTCTAATTTTTCTGGTTGAATCGGCCGGGTCGGGCCGGTCCGGGTCTGACAATCTTGGAAAAAATAGTTTTTTACTGTATCAGTGGGTTTAATCCAATTAAAAATAAGTTAAAAAATAAATAAAATCCTAAAAATGTTTGGGTACCAATCACAAGGCAAAATTGACGGCTAGAATTAAGCACCAGTGTGAGTGCGACGTCGCAACACCTGTCTCCACGTGGCACTTTGTTATTAATTTTGTTTGATGTGGTTTCCTGGAGATCCTGTTTGGAGACTGACAGCTGATCATCAGTGCACACGGGCCCCAAGACTTGGCCCTTTTTCACCCTAAAACCGGAACCAACGGCGGGACTTCTCACTCGCGAGAAAGAACGAGATCGCGAAAGAGGAATTGTGCTAGGGTTTCACTTCTAGCCCCCAATCTCAGGTAAGTTTGGGGAATTTTTTTCATTTTTTTTTTCATTTTTAATGTGTTTTTGGGTAAGATCTCATGATAATCTTGGTTAGTCTCCTCTTTTGATCGATTTGATTGGTGTTTTGACTTTGTTTTTTTTTTAATTGATAGTGGTTTTGCAGGGTTTTGGTTATTTTTCTGCGATTATGTTTTTTAGCTACTGATAAGGCTTGTTGAGGTGTTTTGGTGAATTGTTCTGTCTTTGTTTGAATTGGAGAGGTGTGATTTTTGATGATTTTTTGGATGAGTGACAAGGAAATTTCATTTTTGTTGTTTTTTTTGGCCTTGTGTTTGTATGGAGACTAGGGGAAGAAGGGATCGTTGTTTCCTAATTAATTAATTTTCTTGTTTATTTGTTTTCTTATTTACCTAAAGTTTTACTGCTAAATCGTGTAAAAGTTGTTTTCCTTTTATTGTTTTAGTAGCAGATCTATGTTTGTGATAAATAATGGTTAATTGTTATTGGTAGATTATTGTGCTGTATGCAGATAAATGTTGAATTAGAAAATATAGGAAATACTTGATCTGAGTTTTGTTGTTTAAGAAAATATATATTAGCAAGAAATTCTCATGATTCTCTTCAGGTTTCTTTTTTTAAATTTTTATTGTTCTGTTTGATATCAAAGTGATCAAGATGTTGTTTTGACATTAATATGATTATAGAAAGGAAACAGGAACAAAGATGTCTCCAGTGGAAGCTTCTCGGGAGGACAATGTTTACATGGCTAAGCTGGCTGAGCAAGCAGAGAGGTATGAGGAAATGGTTGAGTTCATGGAAAAGGTTGTCAAGGCAGTTGACACTGAGGAGCTCTCTGTTGAGGAGCGGAACCTCCTCTCCGTGGCCTACAAGAACGTCATAGGTGCTCGTCGTGCTTCATGGCGCATCATCTCCTCTATTGAGCAGAAGGAGGAGAGTCGTGGGAATGAGGACCATGTTACTTTGATCAAGGAATACCGTGGAAAGATTGAGGCTGAGCTCAGCAAGATATGTGATGGCATCCTTAAACTGCTTGATTCTCATCTCATCCCATCGTCCACTGCTGCGGAATCGAAGGTTTTTTACCTTAAGATGAAGGGTGACTACCACAGGTTGTAGGAAGTTTCCAAGATGAAAAGTGGATGTTATAACATGAGCTATGTCCTTCTCGGTTTATTGTTCATTCTGTTTTATTGATGCAGGTACCTTGCAGAGTTTAAGACTGGAGCTGAGAGAAAGGAGGCTGCAGAGAGCACTCTTTTGGCATATAAATCTGCACAGGTAAACTTTCTGGTGTATCATGATTTCTTGAATGATGGCCTAGAAGCTTAACATGTGACTGTGAAAAGGATATTGCTTTGGCTGAACTGGCTCCTACTCATCCAATAAGGCTTGGGCTTGCTCTTAACTTCTCGGTCTTCTACTATGAGATCTTGAACTCACCAGATCGTGCATGCAATCTTGCAAAGCAGGTTCATCTTTTGCTCATTGATTTTTCTTTTGAGCTTTTGAAGTTTTAGATATAAAGCAATTTGTCATTTTTTGCTTTGGTAAAGCAATTCATGATTTCTTATTGCATTGCATGAGGATACATCTTAACCAGAGCTAATTCATTTAACTCAGTAAAGCACATGTAAGGTTGAATTCCTCATTTGCTGAACACACATTGAAGTAAAGTAGCAAATATGCAATTAAAGCATTTGGGAAGCTGAGAATCCTGTATTTGTTTTGATTTTGTTATACATGACAGCTTAATTTTCTGGTAAGCCAGTAAAGGTCATGAAGACTAAATTGTGACAGAGGATCACATTGACCTACCCTAAAGTCAAATTTTAAGATTTTGCGATCCTCATAATCTTGAGATGTATTAATGTGCATTAGTGTCTTTTATTTGATAATTATTATATTCTGGAGTTTCCACCTTCATCCATCCATCTGTACATGCAATCTAAGACGTGAGCTATTATGTGTTTGCATAGTGCTCTCTATGGACCTGGCATGTCTGTTATGTAGAAGGTTGGGTTTAGACTCAGGATTTAGGCTTTGAATCTAGCTAATTCTGTAATATTAGACTATTAGTCTTAATTTAAATTAGATTTTGTTGGTGCGAACCACCTAGTAAGGTAAATTATATTTTTGGTCAAAGTTCAACAAATGATTTTGGTCCAGCTTGTTTATGCCCTTTAAATCTGACTTGGTGTACTATCTTACTTGTATATCTTATTCTCATTTGTGTTCTAACTTCGTTTGTCATCATGCTGTCTAATTTCTTCTTATTGGCATGTTAATGATATGATATTAGCTTTTCCAATATTAATATCATCGGTTTTAGTCCATCTCCTTCTTATGTAAAGTGGATCTTAACTGATATTGAATACCCTGTAGGGAGTTCTCTTTGCTGATGGTGCACCTCAGTAATGATAACAGCTTTGTGTTTTTATCAACTTTATATTTCTTTTAATCGGAGAACAATTCTACAGTATGGTCATAATCAAAAGTCTAATTACATGCCCCAATTATATCAGTCAAAAGGTGCATTTATCATTATATGACTTTTTTCTGTTGAAATATTGTGTTGATTGAAGTTGCATTTCCACAAGTTCTTGGTTTTTTATCTAATTGGCCCTTCAGAAAAATATGATGTTATTCATAATTTCACAGTTATCTAAGGCAAATTAAGGATTTGGGGATGGCAATTGTGTTGTAGCTAAATTCTATTTGGTTCCATAGGTTCACTCATCTAAATTCTGTTATCTCAATGTTGTGGGTGGGACACAATTAGTAATGTCTTGATTCTGTCATTTTGCTTTTGTGGCTCACTTACCTGTGAAACAAACACTTAGATTCTATTTTATCTGGATAATCATATTTACTAAAACTTTTGAACAAAAAATAAATATAGGATAGTTCTGCTTGATATCATGGGTTCTGTCGATATAGTTGCTCACAAGAAATGAGTTTGTGTTCAACATAAATTCCAGAAGAATAGATGAGGAGGGAGATACTTTTTTAATGTCTTAATGTAGAATAATTTACCTTGTTTCTTATTTTGAAACTGTTAATACAAGGCTAATCTAACTTTCAATGTTATTTTTCGTACATGCTAATTAATACTTTGGTTTCAATTCTTTTTAATTTCCAAGAATTATGTATAATATATTTTAGTTCCAGAGGTTTTGCAAGCGCATGTTTCAATTTTTTTTTAGTACATGCTAATTAATACTTTGATTTCAATTCTTTTTAATTTCTAAGAGTTATATATAATATATTTTAGTTCCAGAGGTTTTGCAAGCCTTCATTTCAATTTTATGAGTTCAAAATCTATCATTTGGTTGTTTATGAAAGAAACACTATGATATTGTAGGAAATTAAATATTTAGTTTAGACCTCATTTTACCGCAATTCCAGCTCCATGAAATCGCACGCAATTAATTGAATGTTTCAAATTTCTTATTTGTCAACTTATGACTTGTGCACTGGGTTCTGCATCCCATCATTTATTATTATTATTTTTTGTTGATATGGCCTTATTGCATCTAGTATGTAATTTGGCAAGAAAGTAATATTTCTGTTTGATGAGAAATATTAGAGCTATGCAATAAGCAAAGTAGAGCTGCGCATATGCATTATTTCCTTGTATGTGTGTTCTTAAGTTAGCCTAAGCATAATAATACTTATTAGTGAATTATTGAATTTATCTTCAAGATATTTGAAGGTGTATGGTCATATTTGTTCTAAATCTTGGCAATTAAATTCTCAATGATTGCATGATCACAATGTGGATTGAAATTATCCACCTAATGCTTTTACAAGACCACTATGGATGATCTTGAATCACATTTGATTTTGTTGTACCATCTTAATTAAAAGCGCTAGGTTCCTTAAGGGGAGGAGAATATAAACCGCAGGTGGTAGGCGCTCACCTGAGCGACATGGAGTACTATTTAAAAATGTAAAAAAATATAGTAAACAACTTCGAAATTGCCTAAGATTAAACTTAAATTAATATAATTATCATTTATTTAAATATTGAACATCCAAAATAAAAACATAAACATAAAACCGCAAAAGGCAATCTAAACTTTCAAATTTAGTATGCAAGACCTAATTTAGAATCTTAATTTTTTGTCTAATCATCATATAATTCTATTAGGCCATCTTCATCATCTAGGCTATCATTTTTCTTTATCATCTAGGCCATCTTCCTCTTTGAAAGTAATATGATGCTTTAATATTCTTCTCAAAATAGAACTCTTTCCTAATTAAACTTCCTTATCTTGCACATGAAATCTCTCAAGTTTTCCTATAGTTTTCGTGTGAAGTTTCTTGTGTTTTTTTTAATCTCTTTCTTTGTTTTATTTCTTTCTTTGGTTAATTCTCTCCTAAAAAGTCTCTCCATATTTCAAAAAGTTGCCTTAATTTGCTTTGAAAAAAAAAATAGAAAACCTCTCTTTTTAATTGTTACACTTTCTAATAATAATTGTTTATAATTCCTATAAAGCATTTATTACTCTATAATGTAATTTCCTAAAAAACATTAAAAGAAAATGTAAAAAAGAGAGCTAACAAAAGCAACACTATTTTTTTGCCTTCTTTTATCTTGCGCTTGGGCTGAGGTGCTTGTCTTAGCAACGCTTCTTTGATGACGCCTCACCTAGAGGGTTATGAGGTACTATAGCCTCGCTTTACCTGGGTACCTAGGCAATCACTTTTTGCACTCTTAGGAATGCTGTTTTGTACTCACAATATTATAGGCCATGACTTTTGATGATGGTAGTGTTTATATAGTTAATACCATGAGATGGTTGGGAGTCTCCATTAAGAAACTTACGAGAGCCCAAAGAGAGTGTATGCTTTCATTATTTCTTTTAAATAAATATTACACAAATTTATTAGCGGTATACCCCTTGTTGCATCATCAACACAAGAGGCAGTGAACATGTAGACTAGTAGCATAGAGGAAAACAATCTAGTTCATGTTGTATGTTTGTAGAACTTGGTTGTTATTGAAAGCGTTTGAATTTTGATGTTGCATAGTCCTGTGCTGTAATATCTATAATATAGTAAGTGTGGGTCGTGCATAGGGAGAATATGTTTTGATTTAAAAAAAAAATAATAAATTAAAAGATTTAGAATTGCAGGGCCCTTGGTTTTCCCCTAGTCTCAGTTTTTTAATGAATTTTGGGCTTCAATAAAATAGAACTTATTTTATTTTAGTTATGATTTATGAGTAGTGAGGCGAGGGAGTTAGCTATAGGGTAGAGGGGAAAGATTGGTTTTGGATCTCAAGCCCTGGTGATGGGAAATATTAAATGTAAACATTAGAGAGAACCATTTTGAAGGAGTTTCACTTTTTTGCTTTTACATCAATGTTGCATCTTTTTTTTTTTTTACATCATGAATCAGAGGACATTGAGAGGGATTTTTATTTTCTAGCTTAAGAAGATGCTATAAGTTAGGTCTTTATAGATTATGGAATTTTTTATTTTTATTTGTAATTTTATTTCACTTTAGAGAGTTTTGGGGGATGCTGCTATTAGGAGGGTCTTCATAACTTCACTAATCTGTGTAATTTTTTCCAATGTGGACCTACAGATTCTCCTATACATTAATATCTTGAGACAAATTAGCCCAATTGAAATTAATTTCATTGTACCTGATAATTGCATAGAACAGGGATGTTCATGGAATTAGCTGAAGCTGTCACCATATTTTGGTATAATTACTTGAAGCACTACTAAATCCCATTGCATTTAAGTGAAGCATCAGTTGACTTAATTTACACATTCAATTGTTGCTTACTCAAGCAAAGGGATGAATACAATTGAGATTTTATCACTAGTCAGTGATAATTACATCCCAATTAGATCTAATTCCAATTAAAGCTATATATTGATCGGTTAACATAATTGTCACGATTGGGCCTGCTATCAAAGCTTCATATTAGTTCCATTTCTAGAACCAATTGAGTTGCTTTATGCTAGATGTTCGATGAGGATGTTTAAAATGACATTTTGGGCAGGCCTTTGATGAGGCAATCTCAGAGCTGGACACTCTGGGTGAGGAATCGTACAAGGACAGCACATTGATCATGCAGCTTCTTCGGGACAATCTCACTCTATGGACCTCTGATATTACGGTCCTCTTTCTTCGCTATTATTTTTCCCTTTTTCTTTTATGTCTTGATGTATTACAATGAACCATTTGTGTTATTCTTTTGTCCTTGATTGGCAGGAGGACGCTGGGGATGAGATTAAAGAGGCCCCGAAAGGTGAATCAGTGGAGGGGCACTGATCTCTGGAACCAATCAAAGATCTTAGAATATGATGAGCATAATTAGTAGCTGTACCTGATATCCAGAACCATATGCAGTTCAACATTTGTTGCTCAAAGGACTGCTTAGTGGTGTGTTTGAAGTTTGAACCTTAGTGTGACCTTTAAGTTAAATTTGTTCTACAGATTGTTCTTCTTGGTTCTGCTGCATCCCTGAGCATCATCTTCTTGTTTTTTTCCTTGATTGCTTTGCTTTCTTTCTTTATTGTCTCATGGATGCCTGGACCTCAATTAGCTCATCAAATGCAAAGTGATCAGTGTCGTTTGACATTCGGTGTTGTCACCGAATTCTGGTGATTAATAATGTTTTTTCTGTCATTCCTTGATTGTTTGTTGTTGAAGTTTAAACATGTGTTATGTGAGACCAAAGTTGTCTTATTTTATTGGTCCTAGGAGAAATATTGTAAACTCAGTTGCAATTTTTCATCTGAAGTCTTTGGCTATTCAGGTCTAAATTGAAGTCTTGCATGCCTTTTGAGTTCTAATTTACATTATTGTAATTCAAACTATGGTTACTGTGAAAAGATTTAGCTGCTTTATCCAGTTTGCTTACTAGACAGCTTGATTTCTGGTAGTGGTTCTGTGCTTCAAATGAATACATTATTTCAAATTTATGCAGTTGTTATATTATGGTAAGTAATGTGTAATTTAACCAGTATCTGACCTTGTGTCAAGCCTCTTGAACTTAAGTTGTCTATTTCAAATGTATGCCTTTGTTGAATACAATTTTTGGGTAAAGTAAAAGAAAAATTTTTTTGTGGGTTTTGATATTTGTAAAATAATAGTATAGTTTTTTTTTTACGATTTTATGATGTGTGTTTTTTAGATTTGTTAAATAATTAAAAAAATTGTCAAGTAGTTTTTGTAAGTTTATTATTAACTTTTTTTCAAAATTTTATTAAACAAAAAATTTTAAATCCTAAAAATCAAATAAAATTATATTGTAAAATTATGTTTTTAATATCATGTAGTGGTTTTTAATATGAATGGATAATTTTATCAGTAAAAAAAAAATTAACACTGTTGACTGTTTTTTTTTTTTATAAATATAAGAAATCACATGTTATAGAATTGGGAAAATCAGAAGTTTTTTTTTTTAATTTTCCCCAAATTTTTATAATGTAAAATAAAATGAGATCGAGAACTTTTTTTATAAAATATTATATCACATTCTCGAATGTAAAAAGCACTTTCTCAAAATTTTTCAAAGGTTCCTATAACATAATTTTTTTTTTTTTCTTGAAGTAAGTTCAGTAAATTTTTATTTAAATGTAATTATAGATTTACTCCCTTTGATGCGAACCCAACTGTTTATAGTTGCTAACGTTTAGCTGTGTTTACTTAAAGTAAAACTACACAATTCGAATTGCTTAATTAAACTAATTTTTCCGGAAGCTTCGCTTTTTTATTTTAATATTTATTATGAAATTGGATTTTTATTTAAACAATTTCATTACAACCTCTTAAAAAAACTGTTTATATATATATACACACGCCACTAAAAAAGAATGAAAGTTTATTTATCTTCTTATATGGCCTCCTGACAAATCTTTCTTAATTCAAAGCCTGAATTCGAAACCCTATCCCGATTTTCATTTTTGACATAATCCCACGAAATTCATATTGGCTTCAAGAAGGTGATGAGGGCTTGTACTTGTAAGACTCTCTAATGAAGGATTGTGTAAGCTAGTTATATAATCTATTTTAAAACTATAACTATCACTTATTGATCAGCTTTGATGGTAATTGGAATATAAAATTGTTGACTTTTTATATTAGACCCTCATGATTAAATGGATGCAAGCCAAGGTATATAACAACAACAACATCAATTTGAAATTTTTTTGCTGTTTTGTCATTTGCAAACCTTTGATCATGATGAATTGGTTAAGAAAATGTATTCTAAACAAATTTCTTGACTATTAGAATGATTACCATCCTCGTGTGTATTTACACACTACTAGCATGACCATGTTCTTACCGTTTATTTATCTCTTATTTTTTCTTGTTTGGACATAACTATTTTCTCTAAATCTTAAGATATGTATGCATTTGTATATTATATTCTTTATGCGATGGTTCTATTATCTATCATCATTATTATGGTTCACTTTGTTTGTAATAATTTTGAACAACATAATTTGAAAAAGTATTCTTTGAACTAGCTTTATTTTGTGGATCTAATCAATTATCAATTATATGAGTGCACAAAAGGTAAAACTAAGTTTGATTAAATTGGATGTAGTGAATTCGACTAAAATTAGAGACAAAAAATATGAAGAAATTTAGTCTATTTATTTATATCCAAATTAAATATAGTATTGAGTCTTCTGAAAAGAGCCAAAATGAGATAGAAGATGAGAGAAAATAACTACTTGTTGAAGATTCAACATGTGAAAAATAATTTCTAAGGTAGGTATGGTTTTTAATTCAGAAGAAATTTATGATTTCTATGCTAGGTATGCACAACAACGAGAAGGGTTTGGTATTAAAAAAAAAATACAAAATTAAGAGATTACAAAATATTAAAATATTACACACTTGCATGTGTATGAGGTGTCATAAATTACAAAAGATTTTTTTAGCCATAGGCTACTTACCAAAATAAACTGTCTAATGTTATTGTTGGTAATGATGGATGTTTTAAGCTGCAAATCTGAAGCGCATTAGCAAGAAGCCTCCTCACTTTTCAGATTTTACTATGTAATGCATATATAATGCATAATAGTTCAAACAAATGTAATGCATTATAGTCCTCACACTTATTAGATTTTATGTAATGCATTATAGTTTGGTCGTGGAGTTGTGGTTGGCATGCATGTAGTAGAGTCTTAGTAGTTGGTTATAATTGCCACGTGGCATTATCTGAATGGCATGGTAGTTATGGAAATGATGATATATATCTAATAGAATCAATGGAGAGCATGATGAATCCTCTTCAATTTCTCTTCTTCTCATTCTACTCGTCTCTTATCTCTTCTAATCTTTCTTTCTCCGATCTATCTACCTTCCTTCCCTTCCTTAATTTCAGAAGATATCTTGCATGCATCAGTATCCCGTATCCATTTTGAGCATAACCATGCACTTAGTCCATATAAATTTTGTTTTAAAAAATGCAACAAAAAAAAAGATGTGTATATATATAGATTCATGTGTCAGATGAAGGCTTGAACTAAATGACCAAACATGTAACCATTGATTAAGCTCTCACGTGCTCATCCCATGGAACTTCTACAATAAAAGTACACTAGTGGAAATCCAAGTGTGTAATCTAAAGTGATCCAGCCTATTAACTACAACCTCAAACCTTTATCCGTTGCAAAATCCGATACCAAGCTCCCTAACCTTATTGTTGAATTGCACAATTCCCCTAATAATTTTCTAAACACCATTATTGCACCTTTAATTAATGCAAGTGATGTCGTTTCTTACTTACCACCTAGGAATTTATTTCACAAACTTTGTCTAGTGGGGAGACCCCCACTCACCAAGGACTTACCTCCAAACTATGAATGGAGACATCAAAAAGGTGCTTAGGCCCTTCTTCCTATTGAAAACTAGAATCCCATCTTACCTGAATCTCAACTCCCCCTAGGTCTAAAGGTAGTAGGGGATTTGATCCCTCCTCTACCTACTACAAACAATACACTTGATCTTGCCATCTCTAGACAAGATGACCGCAATTCGCTCCATATTGATGCCCAACCCTCTCCAAGAGACTACGAGGATGTAAGGGAGTAGGGATGGGCATGGGGCGGGGCCGGGCGGGGACGGGGAGTATCTCCCCATTCACTTCCCCATCTTGGGTGGGGATTCCCCGTCCCTGTCCCAGTTGGGGAATCGGGGAGGAGGAAGCCCCCACTCCCCGCCCCACGGGGATCCCCACCCCGCCCTCCAAACACAATTTTTTTAAAAAAAAAACAATCCACTAATCTAATGTTTAAATTCATGAACTTAGAATCTTAGATACCAATTATGACTCATCTTTATTAATAACAAACATGATATTATATTATATATTTTCTAATTTTTATTTCAACACATTTCTTACAAAAATCCAATAATCTAAGGAAAAAAATCCATTAAATTAGATATTAATTGAGACTAATCATTACTAATAACAAACATTGTATTATATTGTATATTTTTTTTTTATTTCAACAAATATATTGTTATATATATATATATATATAACATTTTGGGGCGGGGACTCCGTGGGGCGGGGAGATCACTCCCCACCCGCTACAATGATCGGGGAATTTTATTCCCCCACCCCCGCCCCCGCGGGGAAGGAAACTGGGGATTCCTCACCCCAAACGGGGCAGATCCCCGAGGGGGACGGGGATTCCCCGCCCCATGCCCATCCCTATGAGGGAGTTACCATTGGATGAGGTTGATTATGCCACTGATGACAATGAGGATGAGGCTATACATCAAAGATTCTTATAACTAGCTAAATCGTTTGAATCCACAAATACCATTGAGCCACTATAACCGATCCCTGAACCTTCGCCAACTGAATGCCGAAGCAACTGGCCCAAGAAATCATCATCTCACGGGAATGAAGAAGCAGGTTTTTTCATAAATCTTCCCCCACTCAACCAAGAAAAAGTAACCCATAATCCTCTTGAAGGTGCCAATCTAAACCTCCTTTCTTTTCTTCTTGTACTAAAGCCTAGTTAGAGAAATATTATTCTGCATGTGGTATCGTCTGCTGCCTATTGCTCATAAAAGTCCTTTCATGGAATGTCAAGGGCTTGAGTAGGGCGAAACAAGATTCCAGATTAGGAACTTCTTGGATTCAAATTACTTTAATTTTTGTTGTCTGTAGGAGACTAAATCATCTAACATATCACCTTTTTGCTGGCGATTGATAGGCGCTAAAAAGCTGGATAGTTTTGCATATCTCTCAGCAAGAGGTTCCTTAGGAGGGATAACAATTGCCTAGAATAGTGCCATGGCAATCGAACATGTTGTCTTGTAAGTGGACATTTCCCTCTCGATCGAGTTTTCTTCTTTTGACCAGTCCACATTACTTTATACATCAGTCTATGGACCAAATGACTGTAACCTAAGAACTCCCTTTTAGAACAAGATTAGGCTGAGTAAAGGGCAATCCCCTATTTCTTGGGTGTTTTGTTGACGCTTCAATGTAATCTTCTCTGTGGACGAAAAGAATAAGAGATTTCTGAACCTAGAAGACATTAACAACTATCTATGGCTACTCCATGACCTTTCCCTCTTCGAACCTTCACCGTTTGAAATGAAATTCACACGGTCCAATACTCAAACAGATCCTACCTAGGTCAGACTTGACATTTCTTAACTTCACACAATTGGAACTTGTTGTTTCCTAGGTGCTTTCAAACTTTTCTCCCAAGGTTCGGATTAAACCATGTCCCTATTTGCCTTGAAGTTTTCCCACACACACTTTGACCGCACCTGTTTAAATACAAAGTAGCATGGGAAACAATGAACAACTTTGATAATTTGGTAAGAGACTGGTGGTTATCCCCCACAATCTTTGGATGCAGTGCTTTTGTGTTAGCTAAAAAATTATCTCACTTTCTTCATGAGCTTCGTAAATGGGCAAAAAAAGTTTTCAGCTTAGTTCTCTATAGAAGAATTCATTTCTCCTTAAACACAAATCACTTGACATTTTAAAGGAAGTGAGGCAATTATCTTTGGAAGAATTGCCTAAAGAAACAGACCTATGAGCCACTCTGAGGTCTACCATATGACATGAAGAGCTATTTTGGAAACAATGATCCTAAACAACTTGACTTTAGGCAGGGGATGGCAACAATAAATTTTTCCATGTAGTTGCAAACGACCATTGCAACTGCAGTCACATAGCCCTAATCCAAGTGGAGGGAGAATTGATCGAGGGTAAGGATAGAATTGGAGCAGCTTATATTAATTTTTGGTGGAATCAATTTAGAAGCAAAATAGATTTCCATTTTCATGCCAATTGGTCTAGATTTTTTGCTCATAAGGTTGTTATTAATTTGAATGCATTAGAAGCCCCATTCTTTCTTGTTGAGTGATAAGGGCGCAAGTATACGTACTGATCGCGTAATAGAGTGTTCGTAAATGCAGAGTGTTGGTCCACAGGGAAGATAGTGGATATTAGTAATAACTCTAGATCCAAAAAATAGCATGAATAGTAAAGTGCTTGTGTGTGAATAAGAAAAAAAAGACAAAAAATACGGGAAATAGCATGAGAGAATTCAAGAAAGAAAATGATGTCCGGGTGTAGTATCCCTCTATATAAATTGAAAGATTTCCAGAATTATACTAAACCCCAATTTTTCAGGAGAATAATAACTGAATAGGAGTAGAGCTGATACAGACATCCACACAATCGCATTAACACTCCATGAAACCTTAGTGTAAGCTAATGACAATCTTTTAAGTAGATAATCTCCACCTAGAGAGAGATTACTCCCAATCCGAATACAGAGCGGAAATGCGATTTCTCTTAAAATCCATTCCACATGATTGTAAAGAGCACGGAGAGTACCAACAACTCACTCGAGAGAATTGAGGGAGATGGAGTCTCCAAAGTACCCTATACCCAAACTTACTCACAATTCCCTCTAATTACGGCATGCTTATGCTAGGAGGTATTTCTACTCGTCATGTAGCATGTCAAACATGATAGCTAGGGCTTTTGTCTCGTTAGGACCCAAGCATTCAAACACATAATAATATTCAAATAGATATAATTGCAACTATGAAATCAATTAAAGCATTAAAGATCCAACAACCAAAGTCATAGAAATAAACCCTATAGTTCAACTATGCCCAAACATCTACAAATTAGCTCTCCATTAGTGAAAGGCAAGCATCTAAGATACAAGGAATAAGGGTAAATATAAGATCAATGAAAAACCCTTATTAAACCCTAAGAGGGAGAGTCGTCGAGGTAGTTTCCACGCACGCCGTCAAGTTGAGCTTGACGGCTATGACCTTCATTCCTCTTGAATGCTAGGCTAAATCGCTCTCCAAATCTTGCCTAAAGTGCTGGAGATTCGGCTCTTTTCTTCCTTAACCTTGCCTCGAAGAATTGCCCCCAAAAGAATAGAAGGATATGATAAAGAATGCCCTAGAAATCTTCATAAGTTCTATTTATACTCGATTGCTTACGAGCTGCTTACGGGCATAAGGACTAGGCCATAAAGGAGCTGGGGAAGATTGACGTGAGCCTTACTGGATGATTTACGGTCGTAAGACCCATCTATAAGGTCTTCTGATTTCATGACAGTCCAGCTTACGACTATAAATGCTGGACCATAAGAGTCATTGTTCAGCTACTTGCGACTGCCATTACGGGTATATGCTGTGGTCTTAAGCTCCTTGGGATGGCCTTTACGGGTATTTTTATGAGTGTAAGTCTTGCCCGTAAGGTCCTCTGACTTGGCTTTGAATCCTCCTTACAGGCATAAACATAGCTGCAAGGTCTTCTGCAATAGACTTGTGCCGTAATGATGACCGTAAGCTACCCGTATGCCACCCAATTTGCCTTATCCTTAATACAATGATGCCAAGAGAGCTCCAAACTCATCATTTTCTTAATAGCAATATTTCTGATTCCCTTTCTTGGGTGGGTTGGAAGAAGGTTTGGTCCCTCAATGTGATGCCTCGGGTTAAGCTCTTCTTGTGGCTTATGTTTAATGGTAGGCTTTCCACTGCTGAATATCTTCATTCCATTAATTTGGGTCCTAGAAGAATGTGTGTTTTCTGCAATTTGGATTATGAGACAACAGAGCATCTTTTTTATTCTTGTTGCAAAGCTCACATTATTTGGAATCTTGTCTCAAATATAACTTCTTCTAAAATGGGCAGCTGGATCACCTTCTCTAGATTCTCTATGAGGTTAAAATCTATTATTGCTCTAACTGCTTGGTATTTATGGAAAGCTAGGTGTGACACCATCTTTCGGGATGTTAAGCCTAATTTTACTAATATTGCTCACAGAGCTATTAATCGGGCTAATGATATATATGATGTTAAGAATTCTCATTGCAGGAAACTTCTCCTCTCCAATTTCTGTTCTACTGAGGGCCCTATTCTCTTCTCTGCTTCTGTTTGGAATGATATCAACCAGGTTTGTAAATGCAGCTTTTTTATTGCTCACTCTAATTTCAAAATTGCTTTGGCTGGCAGGTTTGCTGTTGTTGCTGATTCCTACATTGATGCTGAACTTCAGACTCTGATATTTGCTCTTCAAAGTGCTTTTGACCAATCCTTACATGTTGTTGGTGACCCAAATATTTTGGAGGTGCTCCGATCCTCAAATTTTGTTTGTTCATGGAATTTACTACCTCAGATCAATGAGTTCTTCAGGTTGTCTGCTCTTTTGGGATCTCCACGAATGTGTGTTCTTCCTAGACACTGGATGGGCTTTGTGACTAAACTTGCTGGTTGTGGGTAGAATCTTCATCAAATTTCGTTGTTTCATGCTAGTCATGACCTCCCCCATTGGGTTTTGAAGGCTTTTTCTGAAGCTGGTTTCTCTTTTTAGTCCTGTTTTGTTTTTTCTCTTCTTTGTGTTGGTCTTTTTTCTTTGTTTGTTAGTTCTCTAGCTTGTTGTTTTTGTATTTTCTTGTTTTAGGCTTTTTGTTTTCCTGGTCTGGTCTGTATAACCTTATATTTTTATTTAATAAATAGCTCTTCTGGGCTCTTTCTTAAAAAAAAAATGCTTCCTTTGGCTCTCCCTCATCTTTAAGTACTGCCCTAATCCTATTAATGCAAAACACAATATTTAGCATCAAATTCCATACTAGGGTTCTAATATATGCTAATTGAGTGTACAAATTGATATAAAATATATGAGCAGTGTACACTCATCATTGAGATAAAAAAAAGGCCACTTCTGAACTAGGAGTAGATAAAGCATTTGGCCAGATGGTTTTCCTTTGCGCTACTTCCAAAGACTCTGGATGACTATCTAACCTGACCTGGCACACTTGTGTCAGGATTTCTACAGTTATAGAGCAAATTTCGAGTGCATCTGGGCCAACATTGCCCTGATCCAAAAAAAAGCTTGAAGCATTTGACATAGGAGGCTTTCATCCAATTAACCTAAGCAACTCCTCCCTAGAAATCATTTCAAAATTCTGGCCAACCAATTAGGGGGAGTAATCAATACTCTGGTGGATCACACTTATTCGGATTTCATATAGGAAGATGCATCACTTACAATATTGTAGCAGCTGAGGAACTCATCTTTAATACACATAATTGGAATGTGGATGGTCATATTTCAAAATCGACTTTTCTAAGGCTTTTGATATGTTTAATTGCAGGTTTCTTAAAGAATTATTTACAGCCCATAGATTCGACAACTGGTGCATAGCCTGGATTATGTCAATCCTAAATTCTTCGAAGTCCAAAATCCTAATCAATGGGACCCCATCGGGCTACGTTTAATATCAAAGCCTTAGGCAAGGAGAACCTCTCTCTCCATTGCTGTTTGTTTTTGTTACCTACTCGCTTAGTTCTATGTTTAACCATGTACTTGCATCACGTGTTTTGTTGGGAGTTCTGCTCAGAAATTTTGCACAAATGTGCCACTTACAATATACAAACGAACTACTCCTTATCACTACTAGAGGACTTGAAGGTCTTAGGATTTTCAAGCTAATTTTGTACCATTTTGAAGGCATCTCAGGCTTGTCAATCAACTTCCACAAAAGTTGTTTTTATTCCTCTAAATTTGGTATATTATCAGGTATTGGAGAAACTCTTATCCTCAATTGTACGGTTGGCCATCTCCCGATCACTTACCTTGGTGTTTCCATAAGAAGCCCTTACTAACAAGATTGCGTATGACTCACTCATGAGATCAAGGACCATCTCGTCTCATGGAAACTTCAATACATGTCTCTTGGTGATTGATTGACGCTTATTTACTTGGTGTTTTCTACTATCCCAACTTATTAATTACTGATCTACTTTTCTTCTAGGTGCTGACATCATCCTTAGAGATGGGAGATCTACTCTATTCTGCTTCGATTGATAACTCGATGGTAAAACGCCAAGAGACGTTTGGCCCAAACTTTTCTCTAAGTGGTGGAGCCCTTCTGTTATAGTTTTTGAATTCCATCTACTAGCACCAAGTACCCTTCATACTAATCTCCGTGAAGTCCATGGACTCCTCTATAATTGCCTTGCTGAGGGTAGGGACTCTAGGATTTGACATTGGGATAAGAATGATAGTTTTTCTATCAAATTCTTCTACAACTTTTTTGAACAATGGTGGCTTGAGATGTCCTCTTAATTAATCAATTTGGAAAAAGGGAATGCCTGCTTAAAATAAAAATTGTCTACTAGCTTGCCTTAGATAATAGGATTCTAACTTTACATAATTTGGCAAAGTATGGCTACAATAGGATTTCAATGACTACTTGTGTTCTATTTTTGGAATTATAGGAGCAAAACAAATAAGAGAAAAGAAAAGAGGAAGCTAAAAACAAGAGCAAGAAGCAAAGTTTGGTTAAAGGATAAAGCCCTCTGAGATGCAAATGTTATAGAGCCAATGTGGTAAGTCCATTCTTTTGGCAAAGAGAGAGTTCAGGATTTCTCAATTGTCCTTTCGCCACTGGGATTGTGTTATTTTTAATGCCCTGCATATCCTTTGCACCCTTAAGGAGTTTTGGACCTCCTGGATGCATAATTGTGTCTTTACTCCTAAGAGCCTGCGAAACCTCCTTATTAGTTCAATTTGTTGGGCTATCTAAATCGAACGGAATACTTGCATTTTTTTTTCTTGTGTGGCATTAGTGCATCCTTTGATTATTTGTAAGATTAACTATATGCTTATTGCTTGGATAAATGCAACTTTAGACTAAAAAAAAGGCTACACTTTAAGGAGTCACTTTCGACCATCAAGCTGAATATCAACTTTGCAGGATCTTTGCTACACACCAAGAGGACATGCCATCTAATGCCGTTGTTATTTCTGCACTTGTTGTTTTGTTGTTGTTTTTTTAATTAAATTATGGTTTATTTATTTTTATAAAAATATTTACAAGAACATACTAAAATTGGATGAAATGCTGATTGTGCTATGGAATCTTGAGAGGAGGAAATTGTAAGTGTAATCACAAGTAAGAGGAGAACTTTAAAAAAAAAAAAAAATCCTTTTTTCCAATATAAAAATTACCATACAAATTATACTTTTAATACTGAATTTTTTGTGTATATTACATGAGAATTTTTATTTGGATTTTCATTAAAATTAGATTCAGCTGAAATCAATCTCATCTGAACTGCTACACATACAAGTGAAACATTGTATAAATAGCTTGATTAATTAATTAATTAATTAATTTTATTTTATTTTATTTTATTTATTTATTTTTTTGTCTTCTATAAGAAGAAGAAGAAGTTTTTTCAAGCAAAAAATCGATTTTTTTAACCTGAAAAAAAAAATTTTGGATTTTGGCGGAAAAAGGAAATTAAATGTAGGGGCTTCCCTTGCTCGTATCTATTTTAAAGGGTGTGTGCATTTAAATATATAAACATTGGAGGGTGTGTTTTACAAAAAGTCCAGAATTTTGCCTTGCCCTTGAAATGCAAAAACCCTAGACGGAGGACGACATAGACATAAGCACCTTCTTTTGGTTACCGAACTGTGGCTATTTTGAAGCGGCTCCTCCGAAGCTCCTCTCTTCGATCCAGCCTTGCAGTTAGGTGAGGTTTTCGATCTTTGATTCCTTTAAACAATCGCTGGTGTAGTTGCTTTTGTGTTTGAGCTGTTGCGTTGCTGTATTTCTCGAGATTCGCGGGTTATGTTTTTCCTTAAATTATATCTGTGATAATTTGTTTGTTCTTGGTATTAATCTTAATCAGTAAAACTTTGTTTTTCCTTAAAAATTTCTGAGCTTTTTGTGTTGTAGGTATTAGTTTTTTCTTTATTTTGATGGAGGGTTGCTGTTAGTCTCAAGTTTGAATGTGGTTGTGATCTTTGGTTTTTGTAATTTCTTGCTGCTGTTGATGTTCTTAATGCAATAAAGCTGTGTTTTTGCTTCAGAAGTTTTGACCTTCTTGTCTAGTAATTCTTAGTTTTCTTTATTTTGAAAGAGGGCTTCTTGTTACTTTTGAATATGAATCAGTTTGTGATCTTCTTTTTGACTGTAATTTCTTGTTGTTTTAGTTACTTGTCTTAGAACAATAAAATTGCAATTTTGCTGCAAAGATTATTGTCATTTCACAATGTAATTGCTGGTTTTCTTTGGTTTGAAGGGGTGTTGATTTTCTTTTCAAATCTTTATCAGGTTGTGGCTTTTTTCATGGTTTAATTTCTGTATCCAAGGTGTTAGCTAAACGCAATAAAGCTTTGATTTTTCTTCCAAAATTCTGGTCTTTTTATGGTGTAATATTAGTTTTTATTCCAAAAGGTGGCCATCTTCCTTTTCAAATCTGAGTTTAGGTTTGGCTTTGCACGATTCATTATTTAGAATAAATTTAGTGTTGAATAGAAACCCAAATCCATCAGGATTGTGACCTTCGAGATGCACATTTCTTGCCTTGTGTTCTTCTAGGTTTTATAATAACGATATGGCTTCCAATACGGAGGGAGGGAGGAGTTTTGCGAGGAGAGATCTGCTGCTCAGGATCCAAACAGAGGTCCAAAAGGTCTGGGAGGATCATAAGGTGTTCAATGCAGAATCCCGAAGCAAGCCTCCTGAGCCTGGTGAGAAGTTCTTTGGTAACTTCCCCTACCCATATATGAATGGTTCATTGCATCTGGGCCATGCTTTCTCCCTCTCCAAGTTAGAGTTTGGTGCGGCCTTTCACCGTTTGTGTGGCCGCAACGTGCTCTTGCCATTTGCTTTCCACTGCACTGGCATGCCCATCAAAGCATCAGCTGACAAGCTTGCCAGAGAGATCCAAAAGTATGGGAACCCACCAGTATTTCCATCGGCCGAGGATGATTCTGCCACAGAAGTATCTGAGGAGGCCAATACTGAAGATGCTACTGTTGTTGCACGTGATAAATTTAAAAGCAAGAGGTCCAAGGCAACTGCAAAGTCTGGTGGCAATAAATCACAGTGGGAAATTATGAAGAGTTTTGGGATTTCAGAGGGTGAGATCTCAAAGTTTGCAGACCCATATCATTGGCTAACCCATTTCCCCCCTCTTGCTAAGGAAGACCTGAAAGCTTTTGGTTTGGGCTGTGATTGGAGGCGCTCATTCATTACAACAGACATGAATCCATTTTATGATTCATTCGTTCAGTGGCAAATGAGAAAGTTGAAGAATATGGGGAAGATTGTAAAGGACATGAGATACACAATCTATTCTCCATTGGATGGGCAGCCATGTGCAGATCATGATAGAGCATCTGGAGAGGGTGTTCAACCGCAGGATTATGTTCTGATCAAGATGGAGGTTGTTGTGCCTTTCCAAGGTAAACTGAAGATTTTGGAAGGTAGGAAGGTTTATTTGGCAGCTGCCACTTTGAGGCCGGAAACGATGTACGGGCAGACAAACGCATGGGTGCTTCCAGATGGAAAATATGGAGCTTTTGAAATAAATGATACTGATGTTTTTATCATTACTCACAGGGCTGCACTTAATCTTTCATATCAAAAGCTATCTAAGGTTCCAGAGAATCCAACTTGCTTGGTTGAGTTGTCTGGCCATGATTTGATTGGCCTTCCATTGAAATCGCCTCTTGCATTTAATGAGATAATTTACTCACTACCGATGCTTACAATCCTGACAGACAAGGGTACAGGTATAGTAACAAGTGTGCCCAGTGACTCTCCTGATGATTACATGGCCTTGCTGGATTTGAAATCAAAACCGGCTTTGAGAGCAAAGTTTGGTGTGAAGGATGAGTGGGTTTTGCCTTTTGAGGTCGTACCAATCATACATATTCCTGAATTTGGAGATAAAGCTGCAGAGAAGGTCTGTGTTGATCTTAAGATTAAGAGTCAGAATGACAAGGAGAAGCTCACTGAAGCAAAGAAGTTGACTTACCTGAAAGGGTTCACAGAGGGGTTGATGATTGTTGGTGAGTTCAAGGGGAAGAAAGTTCAAGAAGCCAAGCCATTGATCAGGAATGCACTTCTGGAAACTGGCCAAGCAGTTATGTATAGTGAGCCTGAGAAGAAAGTCATGTCACGGTCTGGTGATGAGTGTGTTGTGGCACTTACAGACCAGTGGTACATCACATATGGTGAAGCTGAGTGGGAAGCAAAAGCAGATGATTGTTTGTCTAGCATGAAGCTCTACAGTGAGGAAACACGGCATGGATTTGAGCACACGTTGAGCTGGCTGAATCAGTGGGCATGCTCACGGTCGTTTGGGCTTGGTACCCGCCTACCGTGGGATGAGCAGTTTCTTGTTGAATCACTTTCTGACTCCACCCTTTACATGGCTTTCTACACTGTTGCGCATTTGTTGCATAATGGGAACATGTATGGCTCAGATTCTTCTATGGTGAAACCTGCTCAGATGACAGATGAGGTTTGGGACTATATTTTCTGTGGTGGACCTGTCCCAATATCAGACATCCCAGCTTCTCTTCTTAACAATATGAAGCAAGAGTTTGAGTATTGGTACCCATTTGATCTCCGTGTTTCTGGTAAAGATCTGATACAAAACCACCTTACCTTTTGCATTTATAACCACACTGCTATTCTGCCAAAGCACCAGTGGCCACTTGGTTTTCGTTGCAATGGCCACATTATGCTTAATTCTGAAAAGATGTCCAAATCCACCGGAAATTTCAGGACTCTTCGCCAAGCTATAGAGGAGTTTTCGTCAGATGCTACTAGGTTTTCACTTGCAGATGCAGGGGATGGAATGGATGATGCAAACTTTGTCTTTGAAACGGCAAATGCTGCCATATTGAGACTCACCAAGGAGATCTCCTGGATGGAAGAAGTGTTGGCCGCAGAATCATCTTTGCGAGTGGGCTCCGCATCTACTTATGCTGACCGTGTGTTTGGCAATGAAATAAACATTGCAGTTAGATCAACAGAGCAGAACTACAAAGATTTTATGTTTAGAGAAGCTCTCAAAACTGGTTTTTATGATCTCCAAGCCGCGAGAGACGAGTATAGATTTTCGTGTGGGTCAGGGGGTATGAACCGTGACTTATTGTGGAGGTTTATGGATGTGCAGACTCGTCTGATCACTCCCATTTGCCCACATTATGCGGAGCATGTGTGGAAACATCTTTTGAAGAAAGATGGCTTTATAGTAAATGCTGGTTGGCCAGCAGCAGAAACGCCTGATCTTACTCTTAAAAGCGCTAACAAGTATCTACAGGATACGATTGGATTGATGAGGAAACTTCTTCAAAAGCAAGTTGCCGGTCCGAAGAAATCTAAAAAAGGTGCTCCCCCTCCTCCAGCTGAAGAAAACAAATTTACAGTTGGTCTTATATATGTCAATGAACAGTATGATGGATGGAAGGAGCAATGCTTAAATATACTGCGAAGCAAATTTGATATTCAAAATAGATCCTTTAAACCCGACCAAGAGATTCTAGAAGCTCTAAGACAAAGTTCTGTTGGGCAGGATGCAAACTTCAAACAGATTCAGAAACTTTGCATGCCTTTTCTGAGATTTAAGAAGGACGAGGCTTTTGCTGTTGGTCCTCAAGCACTTGATTTGAGGTTGCCCTTCGGTGAGATGGAGGTTCTCAATGAGAACTCTGAATTGATAAAGAGGCAATTGGGTCTCGAACATGTTGAAGTCTTATCTGCATCAGATGCAGCTGCACTTAATAAAGCTGGCCCTCACATTTCATTGGTCACTCAGAATCCTCCTTCACCAGGCAATCCAATTTCCGTATTCTTAAGTAGTTCAGAGTTTGAAACTCATACCCAATCGTAAGAATCAACAAGTTTCTATTGTTAATTGCTTTCTTTTTTTGGTGTCAAGTCTTATTTTTGCTTCATTTGTAGGCTCTTATCACTATTTATTTTTTCCATTATCATTCTGAAAGTGCAGTTGTTGGCCTTTGATAGTGAATTTTTTTTTTTATTTTACTTAGAATGTATGGGAGGTTTGCTTGTAATGCAATTAAGTTTAAGTTCATTAGGAAAGAAGTTGCAGTTTTGGTTGGTTTTGACTAATTTTGCAGGATTGCGTTTGGTCAGTTATTTTATGTTATTTTATCAGTCAATTTTATTTTACAAATTTAATTATTTAAGTCATATGATTTGTTAAATAATTAATAATTGATTTTAAAATGATTTGGAGATAATGTGTTTGCTTATGCTAAAAGGATTGTACTTAAGATGAGTTGATCTCTGCGAGGGAGATTTAGTCGGAACAAATTGAGAGATGTGAACAGTGAAACCTTAACTTGGGAGGAGGATTTCCTATATAATGCTCATAATAATGAGTTATTTTTTTTTTTCTAATTTTATTTTTATTTCTGGTCAAGGGAGTCACAAAACAACTAACTCAACATTCTGGTCCAAGGAACGTGTGACGAGTTTGGGGGGAGTTTTTAATTTAAAATAGTATCGGAAGCCTATATCTTATTTGAGGCTCTAAAATTGAATTTTAAATTTTAAATTTTTTTTTTTACAAATATTCTTCGAGTCTTTTTACTTGTCTATTTTAATTAAATTACATAGTTTAAGAAAAGTTAGTTAAAATAAATAGGTAATCTAAAATTTAAAAAAATTATATTAACTTTTTAATATTATCTTTATATAAAATATGTTTTAAGAAATGTGTAGTTGATTAATTTATTAGAAGTTGTAGATGTATATTAAATATAAAAGGTAAATTTGGGAAAAAAAAATATTTAATGCTTCACAAATTTTCTAACTAAACAAACAATAAAGACAAGAAAATCTCTAAAATGTGACAAGTAAAAAGGACTGGAGTAGGTGACAAGCGCACTTTATTTAAAAGAAATCAAACACTTGCGCAAGCATGGAACAAACTCATTAAGCATTTGTGCTCTCATTTTATGTGGGTTTTGGAATTCGATCTCAGCTCTTTTTTAAAACAAACACCCCACGTAAGAAATTCAGTGCCAATAAACCAAAAAATCGTTGGTAAAATAATAACATTAATATTAATTAATATTTTAATTTTATCAGAGCATTTCTAACCTTTTTTTTTCAAATTACTTGAAAAAATTATCATACTAGAAAGAGGAGAGTTGCAAAGTTGCGTCATTGAGAGATAAAAACAGCCGACTAGTCTTGATACTCATGCCAATTTGGACATAACATAAATTAACATCATCAAATTAATTAGATGATTCATTTAGGCTAATTATAACTATCAAAATAACTTATATTTTATCAATCAGAGACTAAAATATATTTATTAAAAAAATTTCAAGTGCGACTTATAGAGAGCAAACATGCATGGCTTTCTTAATTGATGTTGGGATTTATCCGCAGCTGAAGCCGTCTATTATCTTTAAAGTCATGATTCCTATCATCTTTTTTTATCTTGTGTACATCTAGCCTTTGATGAAAGAATACCAACTTCCACTCTGAGTGCTCTAGCCTTATTCAACACTAGCTCGAATCTGTGGTCAACCTGACCATTCTTCTCTAGCCAAGAAGAGGAGGAATCCTTACCAGGCCTTTCTTGGGAACTTTCAAACTGCTTGCGTTGGCGACCTTTTTTGTTGGACAACACCCTTTTCTCTTCCTAGTCCTTGTTTGAACACATCTTAATACTTCCATGATGACGGATGAGTTTGTAGGAACCTAGCATGTGTTCCAACCATTGGTATTTGCACAGGCAAGAAGTTAAACTTTGTACTGGTTCATAGAAATCAGATCGAAACACTGGTGAAAATTAGCCAACATGAATTAGCATAGGAAACAAACTGTCTTTTTTTTTTAAGAACCCCAGGGGATTTATTAAAAGAAGAGGAAAGGTACCAAGCCAAGAAGGAAGAAAGCATCAGAAAAAGGCTAATACAAGAAGAAAGAAACTAAAAGAGCAACATCAAAAGGAGAAACCGAAATCTAATAAGTATTTCATGATCCATCGAGGAAGCTTTTGGCCAAGTAAAAAGAGAGACAAAGAGTGAAGATTTGCTCCATGAACGGCCAGCTTCGTAGCAGGGGTTATTCAAGAATGAGGAATGACATGAATCATTGGGTTCCCAGCAGTTACAAGGAGTTGGCGAAGATTATCAAGGCTGGGGGCAAGGTGCCAATCAAAGGGGGAATGAGCCGAGTTGATAACGGTTAGCAAAGCTTGATTGTCAATGAATATATTCTGCAGAGGAAGGGACATGCTCATTGAAGCACTGATGGCAGCGACAAAGCTTGAAGGTCAGCAGAAACAACATCACCGGATGCAGAAGAGCAGTAGCCTGCAAGGGAAACAAAATAGTTAGAATTTGACAGGAAAAAACCAACTTCACCTACCTTACGAGCATGATTCCAGATCCCCGAGGAGAATAGGAAGAGACCATCGGAGCTGGGAAAATTGTTAAGAATGAGATGTTTGCCAGCAAGCGCTTGATTAGCCTAAGAAAATTCTCCCACATGAGCAAAAGCTCTACAAGAGATAAGATTATATTTTGGCGTAATACTTTTAAAAATAGCATCACAGCGGGCCTTCCAGAGAAACAGGCAATTGCAACAATAATAGAAGTGATAAATATAGAATGAGTATAGTCAGTTAGCCAAAATCCAGAGCAAAAGCCATCCGGAAAGCAGAGGTTCTTCACAACCATATTGCTGATTTGATTCCAAACTAACTAGGCTTTATTGCAATGCAGGAATAAGTGCTCAGCAGTTTCCAAAGCTATACCACAAAGAATACAATAGCCACTGGGCCCAAGTTGAGATTATATAAGTAGTCATAAGTGCTGATTCTGCCTTGAAAAGTTAGCCAAACGATGTGATGGACCAGGGGGTAACATGAAGTTTCCAAAGCTTGGCCCAACCAGACCAAGCATCATCCGAAGTCGAAAGGTGACTCAAATGCTGATAAATGGACCACAAAATTCTGTTACCAAAACATCCCCGGTACCAAACCCAGTGATTTCCAGAATCAAAATCAATAGAACCAAGAAAAGAGGAAAAACACTGAGCATTATCACCGAAGAGATAACGAAGGCTTTGGGTGTTCCAATCATTGCCAAAAATCAAATATGAGACTCTTATCTCGGTAAAATCAGAGTTAATATTTAAGAAAGTGGGATTGAAAGCCAAAGGAATCTCTGAACACCATGGATCATACAAGAGAGAAGCACAGTTTGGATTTACAGAGTTCAGCCAGCAAAAAAGTTTTAAAAATATTTGCAGAATTGCAAACCCCCGGAAAAAGCCAAGAACATTTAGGAGGAATGGGGTCTCTCCAAAAATTTAAATTGCCATACTTAACACACAAAATATCAACCCCAAAGTATGTCATCAGCATTTAGAAATTTGAATACATTTTTGGCCATAAGAGCATGCTTAGCAATAGCAAGATTTTTAATTGCCAAACCCTCTCAGGTTTAGTATCTGTTATATGATTCCATGCAACAGCATGGATGCCCTTTCGATTGCTACCTTTGTACCAAAAAAACTCCCTAACCAGCTTAGAAATCTCAGATAAAATAGAATCATGAATAGGGTACACCGAGAGATAGTAAGTTAGGATAGAAAGGATGGAAGAATTAATCAGAGTAGTCTTGGCAGTAGGGGAGAGATGAGAGAGTTTCAATCTAGCGTAGGTCCTGCAAATTTTATCAACCGTGGGGGTAAACGACGCAACCGCAATCCTCTTGGGGGAGATAAGAACACCCAGATAAGGAAAAGGAAAAGTAGCTGAGGGAAACCGAAGAATAGAGCAAATACTGGCCGCAATACGTTTATTAAATCAGGGCAGAAAAAAATTTTGGGACTTGGAGACATTTAGTCTCTGGCCAGAAAACAAGGAATAGATAGAGAGACAAAGATTTATGTTTTTGGCACCGATCTAGTAGCACGGGTGATGAGAATAAGGTTATTTGCGTACATCAGATGGTCGAAGTCATAACGAAGATTACCAAAAAGAAAATTTTCAACAGTCCGGACCATCATATAAAAAATTAATAAAGAATCAAGAGGAATCAAACAAAGAAATAAATTCAATTGCACAACAATCAAGACCAATAGCGACAAAGCAACTCAGCAAAGCTTCCATTTTTTTTTTCCAGAGGACCCGTTCAAGCATCCAATTAAACACGTCATTTGCCTATCTAAATCTATTTCATAAATCAAGGCCGGGGTCCAAATGAAACCCTAGTTAGAGAGAAGGAGAGTTTTAAGGTTTGTTTGGATCATTTGTAAGTTTCAATCTTATAAACAAAATGTCTTGTGTAATATAAGTATATATATGTAAAATTATTTTAAATTTTTATATGTATATATAGAATCTAATAATATTTGTGTTATGGATACATAAATATTTGAGTTATGTTGTTTTTTTATTACGACTTTTAAGAAAAAAATTATATATATACATGAAAAACAATGTAACAAAATTAGAATTTTAAAAAGGAATATTTATTTATTTTAAAACAATAAAAAGAAATAATATAAACCAAATTAAAATACACAAACATAAAGTTGTTTTCTTTCAAAATTATAAATACTTATTTTCATTTAGAATTATTAATAACGTTAAAAATGACCGTATATAAATTTTTTTTTTGGATTAATATCTATAGCATACGTATCTATAGTATAAAACATAAGAAAATAATTGTGGACACAGTATGAGAGAATAAAAGTTAGAGATAATCATCACGTGTACAATCTAATACTTGAATTCAGATAACTATCTTGACTCTAATGTCTACATCATCTATTCTTTTAAATTTATATTCATATACGATTTCAGCAAGAATAGGGTTTCTGACAGAAATGCATTTATTATTCCTATGATCATCACCTTTAACAGAATCTTGACTTCCTCAGCTTCAACGACAGTAAAAAAATTCAATGTTGATTATTATGTCACAAGGCAACTGGTTTGTTCCACATATCCTCTCTTTCTCACATGCTCTATTTTTATATTTTTATAATCCAACTCATTTGGCTTATTGATTATTTTTTTTTTGTGAAATTCACTATTGATAATGATAAAAAAAAATAGGCTCACATCGCTTCAATCACGGTTTCTCAATTAATTTCAATGCAATACATCATAATTAAAAAAATAAAAAAAAACAGCATGCAACAAATGGTGATTATCATGGCTCCTCAATCATCATATAACATATATATATATATATATATATATATAACAAAAATAATGAAACAAATACAAAAAATCAAATGCAATGTACAAAATTATTTTTAATGTCTATACATGTATGAACAACAATATAAGAACTATTAAAATTGAATCAAAACAAAAACTAAACATAAAAAAATGAAACTAATAAAAATAAATAAATTTGTATTTTAGTTCTCCCAAAGACAACAAACCCTAGAAATTCCAATTAGTGTCCTTAGGACTAAGAGATCGTTTAAGGTGCATCTGCGAAAAGCCGCCGCCATTGCCAAGGACGCCATTGTGGTGCTGGAGATAGCGAAACTTACATCGTTGGTGAATGGTACCTAGTGGTTAACAACCAAAACAAATATTCATAAATGGAAAAAAAATAAAATAAAAAACATAAAAAATACTAATTTCATTATAACATTGCAACTCAGAATTAATCAAATTAAGTAATTTCAATTGACAAATGCATAGGGAATTCATTCAAATGAATAGCAAATAATCTCTGATAACCAAAGAAGGGGGACACCGGAGGAGTGTTTTTGGCGGGTGACATTAGAGGGTTCCGTCCTATTGACATCAAGTCACAGAGCTTATCCAATCGCACAGTTTGCGATCCATCTTTCAATTTCGATTCCCTTATGTGGGAGTCGTTTGAGCTTGAGATGTGACGGCGCCGGCGATGACTTGACCTTTGGTGTGGAAATTGAGACGCGTATGGAGGAAAAAAGGCGGAAAAACGGTTAGGTTGGAATGTGAGGTGGCTAGATTAAAAATTTTTATATTTATAATTCATTTGTTTTACCTATTTGCTTATTATTATTATTATTATTATTATTATTATTATTATTATTTTTGTGAAATTTGATATTGATGAATAGCTTAGACTAAAAAAAAGTTAGGTTCCCATCCCTTCAAGACTCAACAATCCATTCCAATGCAATATATCATAATAATTTTTTTAAATTAAAAAAACACCATTTGGCATGTACCAAATGGCGGCTAGTATCATAATAATTTTTTTTTTTGAAAAATTAAAAAAACACCAATCTAAAAAATTATAAAAACACCAATCGCACGCACCAAATGGTTACTAGGTTGGAATGTGAGGGGCCAGATTAACATTTTTTATGTATAAAAAATATTAAAAATAAAAAGGATATAGTGACTCCTTTTTCTATCAACTGTTCAACAATAGGGAATGAAAACAACAAAATCATAAACAAATGTTTAAAAGAGTTAGGCTCACATCCTTTAATTATGCCTTTATCAATTAATTTTAACATAATAATAATAATTAAAAAAAATTTCAAAATCACCCATCTGCATGCCCTAAATGGTGTGTAAAGGCTTTAAGGGGATAAACTTTATAGTTAGTGTGTAAATATAGTAATAATAGTATAATAATATATATGTATAAATGAGTAAGTATGTATATATGTATGTGTATGTATACACAATAATAATAGTAATAATCTATACATACTATTAAAATAGATATATAATATACTCCGAGAGAATTTCAAAGAACAATTTTAATTTTTTTTAATAAAATTTAAATTTTTATTTATATTACTTATAATATTAATAATTGAAAAACATTAATTACACCAATTATATATATATACATATGTATATATATGATGGTACATGTACGGGTACATGTTTTAACCATACCCTCTTCAATGGGTAAAGGTACGGGTAAGGGTATGGGTAGGGTAGGGTAGGGTCATACCCTTACCTGAGCCTTACCCGCTCAAAAAATAACTGGTAATACTCTTACCCGTACTCGTACTCGTTCAAAGAGGGTAATACCCTCTTTGACCGGGTACATGTGTAGGTATACCCGTCGAATAGGGTATAGATTACCATTTCTAATAGAAATTCTTGATTTAATATTTTTGTTTCATAGAAAAAAAAACATTGTGTTTTAAACGAAATAACAGTAACTCATAATGACATGATAATATTCCATGAAGAATCTTTCATAAGAAATCAAAACAAATGCAATAAACATTTAAGTTTGAAATTCTTGGTTTAATATTTTTTAATAACATTTAAGTTTTTATTTATATTACTTATTATATTAATAATTAAAAAATATTAATTACACTAAATTATTTATGCAATAAACACTTTGAAATCCAAGGTATGAAATTGTTTCTATGGTATGAATTGTTTAATTATATTATTTTATATATTGTCTCAAAATTTTTAACAATATTTTAAAAACTCCGATGTGAAATAGGTCAACTGTAGCAACAATAGTTTTACTGTTGAAGAGCATGCTTGTAATTAATGGGTTTGGTAAGTGTCATGTTAGCTACATGACAATTAGGTATGTGTCTTGTAAGCTATAGTTGAGTTTGGTATGTGTCTTGTCACAAATAGTTGGGTCTTGGAGCCTATATAAGGCCCCCTTGGGTTGTAAGGTGAAGGCATTAAAAAAACCATCCTTGAAACCACCCTTAAGGTCTCATCCCTTCCCTTGTATCCACCATCCAAGCATCATGAAATAAAAAAGTCCCTTCTTGTGAATACATCTCTTGTCCCTTGTCTCTCTTGTTTCTAGCTTTAATGCTCTCTTCTCTCTAACTCTTCTTAGCTTCTGCACTAACCGTTACTTCACCCCGGATGACCCCCGGAGTAAGTTGAACGGCATCCCCAACATCCACGTCTTCATCTTGGAGACGGCCCTGTGGATAGTTATATTTCTTCCATTATGTAGTTTTCTTCTGTTTGTATTTTTGTTGGATAGTTATATTTATCATATCTGCAATCTATTAAAAATTTTATATCATCAATATCTTCTGGTAATTCTTCAAAATCGATTGTCCAGTCATATCCTGGATATATCTTTTCTATTATTTCTTCCATTTTGATATCCATTTTTATGTTTATGATTCTGTTAATATTAAGTCTTCTATTATTTCTTTGATGATTTGTATTGTCATTTTTAATACCGTTAATACTTTAGTTATTATGTTTATCTCTTGATGGATATTCTTTTTAGTTTTCATTTTAAGATATTTAGATTTCTTAATATTATCAAGATATTTATGAGAATAAATATTATTATTGTAATACATATTGCTTGTATTATAATTATTTTCTCTATTGTGTCTTTTAGAATTTGGTTCATTGATGTCTTAATTTGATTTAATAATTTATGATTTCTTTCTTTTTGATATTTTATTTTTTTGATATTTTGTTGTTGATTTAAGAATTTGTTGTTGTAATAGTTGTTGTTAAACAAACTTTAATTGATTTTGTTTTTAAATTAAACTGAAATAAGATTTGCAAAAAATATAATCTATTTCTTGAAATAAGTAAGAGAGAATTCTTATGCAATAACAAGATCCACAACATGTAATACTGATAGAAGTTAAACTTGGTAAATAACTCTATTTGATCCATAATTATTGAAAGTAAAAAAACTTGTTTTTTTAGTTTTTTTAGTTTTTGGTTTTTTTAGTTTTTTTATGGGTTTTTTAAAATTAAACTTATTTTCACCATGGACATTCTCTGTCGGCTCGTTCAACCTTACCGTCTTAGAGTGTACTAACCTTTCCCTATCTGCGGTACTAGGCCACTCTTGTAGAGTTTCCAGTTTTCAAAGCCTGAGTGTTCCACTTTGCATAATTACTTAGAAGAGTAATTTTTAGCAAATCAAATGATTATCTTTTAATATGTGAGAGTTCATCTTGTCCAATTTTCAGAGTTCAGACTTACCTCCGCACTCTTTTTCCCCTAAACGGACCTTCTGTCCTTCAGACGGGTACTGTTTGGTGTTCTGCAGTTTGTCTTACTCTTTATGTTAGTTAGATTAACTCTTTTCACATAAAAGATTCATTTTTCAAGCTCAAAATATTTTTCAAAGATCTGTACAAAACTCATTTTTTAGATTTTTAGATAATGGTTCATGGATCAAATAAAAGCTATACAAGATAAAACTTACTATCTACATGTTGGGGACCCTGTTAAGGGTTTTACCCCTTCATGGTAAACGTTACATTGAGGTTTTCGAGGAAGGTTACTGTAGCTCTGATACCACTAGATCGACAGGGCCGTCTCCAAGATGAGGACGTGGATGTTGGGGATGCCGTTCAATTTACTCCGGGTGTCATCCTGGGTGAAGTAACGGTTAGTGCAGAAGCTAAGAAGAGTTAGAGAGAAGAGAGCATTAAAGCTAGAAACAAAAGAGACAAGAGACAAGAGATGTATTCACAAGAAGGGACTTCTTTATTTCATGATGCTTGGATGGTGGATACAAGGGAAGGGATGAGACCTTAAGGGTGGTTTCAAGGATGGTTTTTTTAATGCCTTCACCTTACGACCCAAGGGGGTCTTATATAGGCTCCAAGATGCGAAGGCGGAGAACAAGGCTAATAATAATAATAATAATAATAATAATAATAATAATAATAATAATAAAAACATTTTCATTCCGAAGGCAGTGGAACATTCTCGGGCTTCCACAGCATAGCTGGTGTCCGGCGACACCAGGCGTTTCAAGATCATGAACTCTGCCATCTCCTGCACTGCAAATCCATCAATGCCACCAAGCAAAACCGTATTCAATCTTCTTCTTCTTCTTCTTCTTCTTCTTCTTCTTCTCTCAATTCGATCTTTTTTTTCATCATCTTCTTCTTTGATCCATGTCCAGGTGAGGGTTGTCATCAAGGGCCGCGTTCAAGGAGTCTTCTTCAGGGACTGGACGGTCCACAACGCTCGTGAGCTCTGTCTCAAGGGCTGGGTACGTAACCGCCGGGATGGCTCCGTTGAGGCCGTCTTCTCCGGCGAACCCACTGCCGTTGATGAAATGGTAGACAAGCGTTGCCGGGTCGGCCCCCCTGCGGCCATGGTCACTGGTCTCAACTCCTTCCCCTCTGATGATGACCCGGGCCAGGGTTTTCAGCGCAAGCCCACTGCTTGATATGGATCTCTTGGGGTAGCGCTTCTTCAAACCCTTGTAGTATATCATTCGCTTCTTTTATACCATTCGCATATGAAATTCTATGAAGATGATCTTCTCTGATATGATATGCTTGGCTAAAAGTTTTGTTTTTTTTTTTAGTCTCATCGTTGTCTTTGATTATACTGTTCTACCTTTTGTAGTAACACTGAAAATTTGGGGATTGAAATTATTTGAGGGATATATGCTATATAGTGTAGATTGTTGTAGATGGTAATGGATTATGTGATTGGAACCACGATTGACTACTTTGATATGATCTGCATGTAATATTCTTTGACAATGCACATCACTCCTGCTTTTCTTAATGGTTTTATGATACAGATCATATGCTTGCCTGATAGTTTGTTCTTGTAGTGACAATATTGTCGCTGATTATATTGTTCTGCATATAGTCAAGTTAATGTTGGAGTTGCATTTGTTTTAACATTGATGATTTTGGTACTGAAGTTCTTTGAAGGGTATATACTACATACCGTAGTGGTTCAATTATGCCCAAATATCTGATCAGATAAAATGTTTTTGCCAATCTTATTCATAATGTTTATTCGCCAGTTTTCTCTATGAGGATTTTGATGAAGTGTGATGTGCTTCTTGGGACAAATTCCTCATTTTAATCTTTTAGGCAAAGGTTTGCTACCATTGTAAATGTAACTAGTAGATTTCTGGTTGTTGGCACCTGTGTGATTTATGATAGATCAAAATGTTGAACTAATCTAGGATACCTTTCTCTCACAAGTAGAAGCTATGAACTCAAACACTAAATCAAATAAATGTATGGTCTTCTGTTGGTTTAAGAGAGTTGATCATTCATTTTTTCCCATTTTTGTTTGGCATTCATGTGGCTTTGTTTGGTTTTGGTATTTTGCTTCCTAAGATTCTTCAAAGTAAACATTAATCCAATGTGGATTAATTTGGATTAATTATTCTCATTATAATGCTCAGTGTCCCAACTGATAAATTTGATTTATAGGCCTAGTTTGAGACTTTCCTAATGACGTTGACTCTGCTCTGATCCTTAAGTTGATTTTTGTGAAATTATTTAAGGATCAAATCTCCTATTGTAGACTTAGCCCTTCTTTTGCCAATATCCTTGAGCTATAGCCTATGATTATCATCCGAGTCATTTAAACTTGAAAGATTTTCTGTTCAAAAGTTTCTATTCTCCAACCTTTTCTTTGCATTCTCTAGTTCAAAAATGTTGGCTATATATCTACCTTTTCCTCTCAATGTTTTGCCTTGTTAAGTCATAGCATTCAACAGCTTGAATATACATTCTCCAGAAAAAAAACATTTTCAACAATATCGCATCTCTTCATGTTAGGTGGCATATAAATATGTTGAATTATACATATAGTATCTATCGCTAGAATGGTGTTGAGGAAGTATTCAGCAATATAGAAGGCTGTATTCTATAGAGTATTACCATGCACTATATGTGAAGGCCCATTTTCCCTTAAAAGGGATTATATGGACTAAGCATTTAGGAAATTGATGAAGCTAATGTAAATGGCATTTCAGATTCATTGTCTTAGTGTTTTTCCATATTGAACTCTTTTTTCTAAATGGCTTATTAAACTGGGAAGGCAGATCTTTCTATGTCGGCTCTTTGAATCTCAGGGCCGTGTCACAATAGGTGACATGATATCATGAGTTTTCTTTTGGATAGCACACTTAAATTGGAGATTTCAAACTAGAATTAAATAGGAAACTGCTATCAAAGTTCCAGTACACCTGGCAGGTCAGGGAAATCAGAAATTGTTTGTGCATCACTAATAGTGAAAGGTTGAATTGCTTGTCATCTTTTTTAATTGTAGCAATAAGAACCTCTTGCCTAAGTTTATGTCGGTTTTTGAATGTTACATTGTAGCAACTTGTTTTTGGTATCAATGAATGCTTGATTCCCCATTTTCCTTTTAACTCTTGTCACTTTGCTTCTTTCATACAGGGAACAGTTTTAGGCTTTAGATCAACTCTCTGTTCTGTAATAAGTGCAATCCATGCAAACTCAAAATGCTTGGGCATTCAAATTCTCAAAAGTAATTCTTATTTATGAACTTGATTGTATTCTCAAGCAATTGAGTGCCGCAAATTACTTCGTTTTTCTCCAAATGTTAATTGTCCCCCACTTGACAGCCTGAGCTCATTAATTTTTTTTTTTTTAAGTTTTGTTTTTTATGATTTTCTGCAGTTTGTGGTTAATAAAAGAATTTTACATAATTCCTGTGCCTCATTGATCTGATAGTTTTTTTTTTTTTGAAATTTCTAATTATTGATATTGGATTTTTTTTTTTTAATACAAAAAGGACAAATATACAATGAGGATGTGCATCTGCTAAATATATCATATGCTTTTATTTTGTGGCGGGGATTCGATCCTCTGGCTTCGTCCGTACACATGAATTATGAATAATGTTGGTATTTTGGTATTTTAATTCAGTGATCTAAATAGAGATTTTAGCACATCTTTTGATATTTTTCAGGCATTATTCGGAAATACAGTGAATAAGCAAAGCATTAAAATGGAAGGAACTATTTTCCACTCGCAGTTTCAACCTGTAGCTTGTGGAAGGAGCATAATTCCTGTTGTCAAACTAAATAATTGAGAAAGCAGCATTGTTTGAAGCATCTTTTTTACAATTCAAGTACAATGACAGGAATTGACCCGAACAGGTTCGTGTTGGGGTCTTAAACAAATTTGTCACAAGCTTAATGAATTGGATCTTTACAGCTTGATGTGATGTAAATATGATTAATTATGCTGTCAAATTTCGGCTGCCAAACTTGAAAAGGTCTCACATTTTCATGCTCAATGAATGGCCTACTTCTTTATGTCACGCATGGCGTTATAAACCAAGAACTCATGCTATCTTATAAAAGGGGAAGGGCTTTTGTGTTATAAATCAAGAACTCATGATAACGATCTTAATAAAAGTGATAGGACTAAAAGGTTTTGGTTAAGTTTCAAGCACCCTTACCAGCCAGGCCCCTATGAAATTGTTCATTACCAATAAGTTTCACTCTTACCTTGCCGCAAGTCAGATGTAAGAAGACCATGATAAGAGTTTTCTAGCATTTTCAATGATATTGTAATCACACAAAATAATACCATGAGTAGAAGGATGTGGAATGATGGTGGTGGAGATCTCGTGGAAAGGGTAGATGATTTAGAGGTTAGCGAAGGAGGTGGGCTTGATTTCGACGAAAATGCAATGTTTCACGACGTAGTTGTGTTTGAAGGGAAGGAGTTGTGTTTGAAGGGAAGGAAAAAGAAAAAAAGAGAGCAAAAATGTAATTTTATATCAAATTAGTTAATTTTTTAAAATATTTTAGGACTAGATGGTCATATGCAATTTTAATAGCATGCAAAAAGGAGTTGACTTTTTAAAGGTTTATGCTACAAGGGTTTTGTTGGTATTTTCTTCTCTTCTCTGTCATCTTCTTTTGTATCATGGATATTTGATTAAATATAAAAAAGTACAAGAATATACCTTGTACAAAAAGTACAATAACTTTATTGAAAAAGCTTTAAAAAATAGCTTTCCCAAGACATTCTCTTGCTTACCACATTCTAAAATATTTCTATAAAAACATCATACACATCAATAAAAAGAATAACATAAACAGACAAATCTCATCATATATATATATATACATATACATTAATGTAAGTAAATAAAAAAAATGATAATTTCATTAGACTACCTGGAGCCAAAAAAGGAAAACAAAAAAGCAATTATTATTATTCCAACCTCCCCAAATGTCAGAGTCCATTGGTTTTCTGTTTCCATAAATAGCCACTTAAAAACGAATCTATATTATTTATTTATTTATTTATTTATAAAATTTTAAATTATTTTATAATTCCTTTAGCTAATTCCAGAAAATCTTAAAAGCAGTTCTTTGGTCTGCTTTCCAAGTGACGCCCTCTTTCTCTTTCGTACTCTTCTGCTTCTTCTTCTCAACCCTGTGAATCGAAAGGGACGAGGGTCCATGGCGGCCATGGACGTGGATGAGGTCGATGTGCTTGATCCTCATGCGGACATCTACGCTCTATTCTGCTATTATGATTCTCTCTACTTCGATGAATCGCTTGGCGCTTGCTCTGTCTCCTGGAGCTCTTCACGCATGACCAGGTATCTGGAAACCCATTTATTTTTCCTCTCTTTTTCTCTTGATTTTCTTTGCTTGATTCAGGAGTTTGTGTCTCTAGGTTTTTAGGTTTTCGAGTTTTGGAAATCGATTTCATCTTCTGGGATGTTAATAAGTAGAAAATCAAAGAAACATGAAGTGACTTTTTGAATATAGTGATTGTTGGCTTGCTATGTAAGTGGTGGGTGTGTTCAAGTGTCAATGTGAATTACTTATGATAAGAAGTTGATATGTTGAAGCATGAAGTGGAATTTGTTATGATGTAATAGTAGAGAAGTTCTATATTTCTTGAAGGCTCATGTTTCTGCATCTTGATTAGTGGATATCAACAGTTGTGTAAAGCATTTTGTTTCTATACACCTGAGCATTGACCAGGGGAGCCAGAGCATTTGAACTTTTTGAAGAATTCATTTTGCAATTCAGTTGGAATTTCAAGTGGAAGAAATATACAATGCTGACAGTCTAAGCTCCAAATCTGTTGCCATTCTTTTTCTGGGATTTTTGGGTATAAGAAAATGTTGCAAAAATAGTTGCATAAATTAGAAAAATAAGTGGTGTTATAGTGGGGGTCTTGTTGTAAAATAGCTATGAGAAATATGATATGTTGTAGTTCTAGTTGAGTAGTTTTTGTTAAATAGGCTTAATATCTTATTTGTAGCATGCTAAAGTGTGTAAGTGTTGCTTCTTGATTAACCTTTCTAAACTTGTGCAAAATCTTAATCCTGTTAGCTATTTAAGCCGTCTGTATTCTTCTGAGTTGTATTCCTAGAAACTTCAATATTTTTATGTTTTGGTTCAAGCCTTAATCTTTCACAATGACTAGCTTTAAACCTTAGTTTGCTTGCAACTCATCTAGATTAAACATATTTAATAACAACTATCAGTTAAGTGACTCCTAAATCGACATGCTTTTGTAACGTGCTACCCCTTTTTTAATTTCTTCTAAGAACAAGGAATTGACAAATAATTAGTAATGATTGGTTGTTGATTAGTTTTCCTAACAAATGACCTAATGGTATAGGATTGGTTTTTGCATCATATGCCTAGACCTAATATATTTTGCTCACTAGTCACTTGCCTAGATATCATTCATGTGGTGATCTGCCAAGCTAGCCCATTGGAACTATATAGCAGTATCTTAAGAAAATGTTGGGATTCGGTCATATATTTTCTAGACTCAACTCTCAAGATTGAGATGTCTCCAATAATCTCCATTATCTAGGTTCCCATGGGTTATTGGCTTTAATTAGATGTGAGGGCCACAACTTTGACTAGACATGGTACCCTACAGCATGTGTTGATTGAAGCACATCAACTTTGGTTTTAACTGAGGACACTGACTTGACTTTGTCTCGTCTGGATATATAATCATGTGGCAAATAAATGATAAGATGAGAAAAGGTGAAGTGAAGCAGTGAGCAGTCCTATGTAGAAGCAGAACAAGATCTGCATAGCAAATGGCTAACATTTCTATAATCGGATAATAAGCAGTGCTTTATACCTTAAGTTTCTATTTTAGGATATGGGTGTAAGAGAGTGTGTGTGTATGTGTGTGCACACACTAACAGTGTTACTCTCCTTTGATTGTCCGCCATTTGTGTTAGTAGACCTCTGATAAACTTACCAGAACTTTGGTTAGATGTTTATTGGATGGAAATTGAAAATGTCTAACACTAAACTAGCAAACAGAAAAACAATAGAAATAGGAAAACTTTAATAAGTTTTGTACTTTTATCTTGCTTACAAAGAAAACAAATGGAAAAATTTAATAAGTTCTTAAATGTCAAATAATTGAATAATTAAAACATTGAATCAGTTCATATCTAGCTACAATCTCATAAAATATATTACTATAACTCAATTAAAACATTACTCACACCTGTAAAAATTATGAGTTGAGTTTAGCATTGCGATAACAAACTTTTGCAATTTAGAACACTCATTTGCATAAGAATCCCATTAATTTTCCTGAAGCTTCATGTCTTTTGCTAACTTTGTATCTTCAATGCCAAACAGCCCTTTTGTAACCTAAATAACTCAACTTGCAATTGATCTTTCACCTTCCTTTTATAACAAAATCCATTTTCTTTATGCAAATATAAAGCCCAATTATGCTATTGGCAGTAACACTAAAATCAAGACTATAATGCTATTGCAGGTTCATATAATAAGCTGCAAGATGCACCTATGGAAAATATGCTCATATCTACAAGTAATTTAGCATAAAATTTCTAAAAGTGCAAAGTTGGTATTCATTAAATTAAGAATATAGCTTTTCTTGACATCTTTGAATTTAACTTAAATCGACTCCTTCGCTTGATCCATTTGTCATATATAAAACCCCATGGCGGGGTTCTCATCTGAATCAACCAATTGAGGCATCTTAATGAGAGGATAGGTTGCCTTCAGACATGTTTTGGCATCCTTCCAAAATCTACTATCTAGAATAAAATGGCATGTGTTTTTAAGTCTTTGGATATTGGGGAGTGTTGGATTTCAAGAGATAAGACGGATGAAGTTGGAATTTTGGAGCAAAAGCTGGATTTTTTTTTAAAATTATTTTCACTCTTTCACTAAGTGGTAGGAAGGCCTTTATTTAGAGAAGAATGAAACATGTCATTTACAAATTGTTTGTCGGTGAGTTGATATTGCCAGCTTGGTTTTTTCTTTTAATTGTTTTCAAGGTTCCATTGAGCTGCAAACAGACCTTAATAAACTAAATATGACATGTATCATTTATCATTGGTTAATGGCCAGTTATGGGGGAAATCCTAAAATGTCAGTTTTGCTTTTCTAACAAATTAACTCATGATTTTAATGATTTTAAATAGTTAACTCAGAAGCTTAAGCTTTTTTAACCTATATGCCAGTTTGGGACTGATTGAAATCGGTCCCTATATGCATACATGTTTAAAATATAAATGTTGTTTTTGTCAATCTTTTGTCTAATAGCTGAAGCAACACATTAGTTTCAATGATTCATATTTGTTCTTTTGACAAACTTAGCACTCGGCCCCATATCTCTTCGTGTTTTTCTGCATCACTTCTGGAATTCTAGTAACTCTCTTGAAGAGCCAAGCATGTTCACTTGTGGGTGAAGCATGAAATTCATGCCAGGAACGGATGAATAAGAGGTGAACCTTTCACAAAGACCGACCTACCCCTATTGTCTTGGACTAATCATTAAGCTTGTTCCAATGCCCAAGCTTACTCTTTGGACGCGGTAATAATTGCTAACATAAGCCTTGAGCCTTTTGTCTCACTGCATTTCTTCATTTAATGCGCCATATCTTCTAATTATGGTTTGGGTACCAACAAAACTAATAAATCCCCTGTTAGATTTTATATTTTGGTACTAGTGGGCCTTATATGGGCCCTAAGCCTTACACCAAAAAGTCTCAAGACTTAGTGGCTCAACCTCTATACTTATATATAAACCCATTACACTTCTATCACACAACCGATGTAGTACTATATTTCCAACATCCCTTTTTCTAGATGGTGGACCGTCTACCTTTTTGTTTTAAAGCTTATACTAACAATTAAATCAAGCCCCATGGGTTTGGCTTGTCTTTTCTTCTGCTCAAGGTTCCATAGGCCATTGATGCATGAGAAAATTTAGGCTCTTTTGATTTGTTTATGTTGTGGACGAGTGCTTCATTAAAAAATTCTTCTTCTAAACTGCTGGCACTGCTGTCATATATATATATATATATGTTTTATATGCTGCCTTTTGCTTAGTTCTTGCAGATGCCCTGGTTTAAATATCATACAAGTCACTCTTTCTACAACCACATGGTTCTAAGTCCTACCTACGATGAGTTAATTTCTACCTCAAATTGTTTTGTTCAACTTGAGAGTGACCAGTACTGGAATTGTCATCATTACCTGCTTTAGTTGTTCAACTTTGGAGTGACTAGTACTGGAAATGGGCTAAATAGGTTAGGAAGATAGGTTTAAAATCCCCTAAATGGAGTAATAGAACCAATTACTTAAATGGAGGGATTAAGTTAGAAAGTTTCCATGGTAAGGAGTGATTTAGTTTCCTATTAATAGAAATACTATACAATACTGTGTAGTATTAATTCATTTATCTTGCGAAGACTTTAGAATTTTCTCTTCCATCTCATATTTTGGCTTTATTTTACTACATGGCATAGAGCTTTGGGATATTTTTTGGGATTTCTTTTTCCTTAAGCGGCTTTTGTTGTTATGTGTTTATGCCTTTCTTTGAGTATTGTTTCATGCCACATTCCTGTTTTAATTGCTGCGAATTTCCTTCCTTCATGGCAACCTTTGGCTACCATCACTAGTTAGAGTGCATAATCAAATTTTGTTTAGAAAATTGGAGATTTGCAAAATGTTTGGTCCTTTACTGGCTTAATGGAAAAACACTATCTCCAATGATTTCAATTTGTTTGCACATCACATATCTCAGCAACAAAGGAATATTTAGCCACTTTATCGGAACAAGATCGACAAAAGATGACCCGATATTTGGAGTATGGGATAAGATGGTTTCCATGGTAATATCTTGGCTTCATAGATTTTATAATTAGTGGTCCCGTGCATGTGTTTGGCTATACCAAAGGATTTTGGACGTTATTCATCGTGCATATTTGAAGACCTACAATGCTGCTCTAGTGTATGGGGTTAAGGTCAAATTTGTAGCCACTAAACAAGGAAAGCAATTTGTCATAGAGTATGCAAACTTACTCCAAAGTCGTAGCGATAACTTGATCATTATTGAGTTTTTGAGATGAAATGGCTTGAGGATGTTGCCATCTTGAAGAATTTAATTGAAAAATATTATGTCTATGATTTTTTGGTTAGGGTGAATCTTGGATTTGATTAGGATTCAAATCCTTAGCAAGAAAGACACACCGTTTTTAGAAAGACAATTTCATTGATTTGAGGAGAAGAATGCCGAAGAAGTGTTATGTTCGAAATACAAACCATGGTTGGATTAGCCCTTGTAGCAAAAATCGATCATCAAAAGAAAGGAACGAGTAATTTGCCCTAACAACACCTGAGTAGAGAATACTAGTAGAAGGAGAGCATATGATAATCTTTGGTGCACTTATCGCAATAAACTGATGCACACAAAAACGAAGTGTTGGTAGTCAAATGGTAGCCACCAAGTTGAGAATGGGGAAACCATGGGGGGCAACAAAGGCCTCGAAGAACAACCCCAAACTGAATAAAATTCTGCAACAGGTGGTTCAACAGTGAAGAAATTGAGAGCTTGTTGGGGTTACCTGAAAAGCCTTTTGGAGCTTTATTTTTTTGGCTCTTTCAGGTAAACTTTCATTTCCTCGTTACGTGAATGCCTCAAACATTATATGCAAACTCTTGGATAATAAAGATCATATGAACCCTTACATCTCAACTTTTTCTCACATATACACCATACATGGGTAACAAAAAAATTATAGTGGTCAAAGGCTTTTTAACTATTATTGCAGGGTTCAAAGATATATATATATATATATCATATCTACTCTTATCTTTAAAAATGTACTCCATGTACCGTACTAAGGATTCGGCTTAATGAGTCTTTTTACTTTTTATAGTGGGAACATCAAGTCCAAAACCTGACGGGGTTAACTTTACAGTTTGTTTTTGGTGACGTGGCATTTTCTGGATTTAAATATTATAAAAAAATTAAAAAAGAGTAAAAATAATTAAAAAGAACTTTAGTTTTGGGTTTGGATCTAGAAACTCGGATCTGAACTGAAACTCCACTCAATCTTACCTTCATCTTTATCCTCCTTTTCCTTTTCCTTATCCCTTCTATAGTAACCATAACAGTATAGTTAAAAAAATTTCATCCACTCAAATAGACCTTAAACTCAACATGAAAAAACCTTTAATTTACACCAAAAATCTATAGGGAGGCGTAAACTTTTATCCAAGGAAAAGGAAATTCAACAATGATTCATAACTTTACCATAAGATAAAAACTAAGAAACACAATGTTTATCACCAAAACAAATAAAATGCATGGATTATATACCAATCATCCACACTTATTGAAGAATATGCATACATTATATTTAAAAGACTACATAAACCAAAGCTAGCTTCCAAATGGACTTGAAGTTCATATAATACAAATGAATTAATCAATATCATGCTAACATTTTCTATACATTTCAACAAAGATGAACTTCCTTAAAGGCACTGGCCAATATAACTTAATCAAAGTTGATTTAGCGAGGGTTGACAGAGAAGACACCTTCATTGTCATCCACGGTCATCATTCAATGTACACAACAAGCAATGAAGTAAGGGAGGCTCTAACGAGGAAGAGATTGCTAGAAAGCTTGGAACCACTCTTGGTGTATTACAATGTTACCCTTGCACTATGAGGTTATGTCCACAAGTATGAGAGGTTGTGCCTCTTGAAAAACTACACCTGTGTCTATTACTCTTCAAATTCTACAGCTTGGGGAGCTTCAATCCATGTAGTGCTTTGAATGGTAGGCAAGATTAGCTCCAATTTGGGAGCCAAGGCTTGACCTTCTAGATGTCCCTATTTTCCCTCAGTCAGAACGACCAATGTACGATGGTGGTGAATTCGGGCATAGTAAGCTTGTTGCCACAAGGGAGAAGTTAACATTCACATATATTTGTAACCATGGCAGAGCAATGCATGATGTGGTAGGGTTGCTACTCTTATTGTGACTGGTTTCGCAAGAGGGCTGAGGAGGAAGAGGAGGTGCTGATGATGATGGATGGATGTTGCGGCTGTGGGTTCTCGGAATGGGTTCGTAGGGGTTAGGGTTCCGCTGACAGTTATGTAAAGGGGACGAGGAAGAGAAGGAGAAGGAATGTGAGGGTGAATGGAGCTTTGGTTCGGCTTGTTTTGATTCGGCCTGAAACTCAAGTTCTTTTTAATTATTTATTTATTTTTTAAATTAATAATAATATTTAAATTCGAAAAACCCTATGTCACCAAAAACAAATGTCAAAGTTAACTCCTTATTAGGTTTTAGACTCATTATTCCAAATCCTTAGCGCGAGGATCAAAAGGGAAGAGTGAGAAAAGTAGAGGAATTATTTTGGGTATAATACCTACATGAAACTCTCATCCTATTCAGTTAATTGATAGACATATGGGGTCCTAGTATACTAAATGTTTCTGGGGCTTGTTTGTTTGTATCCTTGATTGAAGATTTCATTGGAGTTACGTGGCTCTTCCTTCTTAAACAAAATATGATATTAGCATTGTTCTACCTAATTTCTCTTAGTGGTTCAAAACCAATTTGTGGTAAACCTAAAAGGCTTTAGGCCAGACAATATTAGAGAGTACTTTAACCAAATTTTGTCACCTTATTTTCAATCACATAGCATTATTCATGATTTATCATATATTAATATATTAAAACAAAACGAGGTAGTTGAAATGAAAAATGGGCATCTCACTCACACCACCTGGGGAATTACTTTTTCAAAGGTATGCTTTGAAGTCTTATTCGAGAGATATTGTTCTTATTGCCATGTACATGATAAAGAGACTTTTCTCACATGTGTTCGATAACAAGTCCTATAAAGATCTTCAATAGTTTTTATTATCGCTTTAGATTCCCTAATGACCTCACACTAAGGGTGTTTGGGTGTTTTGCCTATGTCTATGTCACAACCATCATAGAGGTGAGCTAGAACCCCGAGCTATCAAATGTATCTTTCTTGGTCACTCATCTACTCAAAAACTATACAAGTGTTATAACCCTTTATCCCAAAAATTTTATGTCTGCAAATTTCATCGTCACCAAAACTATATGTTTTTTGCTCCAAGACCTACCTTTAGGAAGGATCTCAATGATGAAAAATGATACTTGTGAGTACTTTGAATCATTTATAACCTTTGATCTTCCTTATGATCCTGCCCGTGCTGATAAACCTAAGTCATTTAAGCTCGTAATATCTAAGTCACCCAATCCTACCCACTGAACCCGAGTCATCTTTTGTCCTTGCTGAACCCGAGGCATCTTTTGTCCTTGCTAGTGTTGCTCACAATGTTCACGGTTCTCTCAGTTGTATTCAAGGTGTTCCAAAATTGGCATAGATCTAAGAATTCGACTTAGACCCTGGGAATAAGATTATAGTAAGATTTGACCCATCTATGTACACACAAGCTATTGAAGCATCTGCTAACTCAACAGATGACCACGACCTTCTCCTCGCTGTTAGAAATGTATTACAGAGTGCACTAAACGGTTACTCTATCCATTATCTCACAATGTCTCTCTTAAGCATTTCTTGTTAACCCACAAAAAAGTTCATTGTGAGCTTAAATATCATTGATAGCTTTGGCATGCCCAACATTGTTTCTAAGTTGTTGCCTAAAAAAGGGATGGAAGGGTGCTATGAGAGAGGAGATTTGTGCACTAGTAAAGAATAAAATAAGGGAGATTGTTCAAAAGCTAAAAGGAACAAAAAAGAAACATTGTTGATAGCGAAGGACTTTTACACTGAAATACAAGGCTAATGGATCTCTTGAGAGGCATCAAGCACTGTGGGTCTCGCCAAAAGGCACTCTTAGACTTATGGGGTTGATTATTAGGAGATTCTTTTGTAACAGTGCAAATCTAAGAGTGGATTAATCTAGGGCATTAGGATTATTACTATAACATGTTTGCTTATCAAAATACCAACATCGGCAGAAATAGTCCATGTTATTATGGAGTTAAAACCGTAAAAAAAGAGGAATAGTGTACTTACTAACAGTAATCATTCCATTACATAGTCATTTTTTAAACAACCCTAACAAAAACAATTGAAATAGTTCAGTTCTAAAATGTGGAAGACAATTTCAGCCATTAGTAACATCAAACATATAAGGAAAAAATATGACCCTTTCAGCACATCCCTTTATCATCACTAGCATCCAATCTTGCATCATCAATCAAGTCCTTAGAGGGCTGAGTAACAAGAAATACCGTGTAACTTTTCAAATGAATAGAAATAAAGTCATATCGCATGCACTATGCTTAACCTACTTAGCTTACGTCTGATCTGCTTATTCTTATTGCTCAACCATCTTGACATAGTATATCTCAATTGTGCTCTAAGCACACATCCCAAAAACTCAGTCTCACAATGCTTGATTGGTGGATATTAATGCGGGTCTTTTCCTAAAGTAAAGAGCCATAATTAAGGAAGATAAACATGCATCCATAGACCTGACAACAGGACATATGTGCAAGTTATGGACAACATGCCTTTAACTGGGGCCATGTGCAACTCCGGCAGTGAAGATAACTTATAAAACATGAGTTGCATAGCCTGAGAATTTAAAACTGGGGCAAGCCATTAGACATTAATGTGCCTGTAACTGAAATTCCTTGTTGACATAACATATGTTAATGCATGAATGGTTATCTTAATTTTTGTATTACGTGCTTTGATGATACAACAAGGAGAGAATAGAATGTAACATATAGACATAATCTTGAAGCACAGAATCATTTTAGTAATAAAATACAAAAGCATCCATCACATGAAAAGCCACTTACAATCTTCTTACAACTATTAGAAGCAAGAGAAGTAACTACTTTCTAGTCTGGTAGATCATAGTGATTGGAAGTGTTGAGAGAGAAGCATGAATTGAGGCAAAGATTAGTTAAAGAGTTCCAGATAAAAAATAAGGAAAACTGAAGTACTTTCTTGGTATTGAGATGGCATATTCTACACAGGGATCGTCATATTCTAGCAAAAGTATGTGGTTGATTTATTGATTGAAACAAGGAAGATTAGTTGTAAGTCAGTGTTCCTTAATGGATCCAAACCATAAAGTTAGGAAAAGCTTAATAAGAACCAGCTATTTATAAAAGAATGTACCAGAGGTTAGTTTGGTGGACTCATATACCTTGTTCATACTCAACCAGACATAGCATACACAGTAAGCAAGATCAGTCAATTCATGTATGATCCAAGAGAACCTCATCTTCAAGCGGGTTACAAGGTGTACATTACTTGAAAGGCAATCCAAGAAAAGGAATATTGTTTAAGAGGAATGATACTCTACTCTAGAAGCTAACATCGACACTGATTATGCAAGTTTTTTAGTGGATAGAAGATCAACAACTATGTCAGTATAGTAGTCTAACAACGTGGAGCAAGAAGCTGACTGTGGTGGTAATGTTATTTGAAGAAGTAGAACTCGGGCTATTGCATATGGATTGATTGAGCTATAATGGCCGAAGATTGTCCTAGATGACTTGAGATTCAATTGGGAAGGTTTTATGAAGCTCTATTGTGACAACAAGCCCATTGTCAATATTGCTCATACAAAGAATATTGAGATTCATAGACATTTTATAAAAGAAAAATTAAAGGAGGGATTAGTGTGTATGCCCTATTTTCCATTAGAGCATCAATTAGTTGATGTTCTAACTAAATGGCTGAACAGTTTAAGTTTACATGATCTTGTATTCAAGCCGGGGATGAAAGACATCTATTTCTCAGCTTTAGGGGGAGTGTTGAGGTGTGAATGAGCTGTAAATTGTGAACATGGGCTAAATAGGTTTAGAAAATTGGGTTGAAATCCTCCAAATGGAGAGAGAGAACCGGTTCCTTAAATAAGGAGATTCACTTAGAAAGTTTTCAGGTTTAGGAGTGATTTAGTTTCCTATTAGGAGTGATTTGGTTCCTATTTTCCTTTTGTAAATTAATATATAATATTGTGTAGTATCAATACATATGTGGTGAAAGAATTCACAATTCTCTTTCCCATCTCATACTTTTGCTTTATATTTTTGCTTTGTTTATTCATTTATTTATTTTGTTTTGTTTTACTGTACTTCGCTCGATGCTTTATACATTGTTTGATATTTTGTCTTTTTAAGTCGTTGGCCAAATTATTGAATTCCTATATGCATGATTTAAAATGTTTCAGCATGCCTTTCTATGCCCTTACGGTATCATAAGTTTAAGTCATGACAAATATAATGGAAATATGACATCAATCTTATCACCTGAACTTCGAAACTGTCATTGGTGAAATTATCCTAGTTTCTGAGTGACGCATGACTTACGAATGCGGTCCAAACTTATTGTTATGGACCTATGGTTGTAGAATAGATATTTTAACAGAGAAAGTTATAATACTGCACCAATATCTATAATAAAATATGCTGCTTTTGGGCCTAGGTACTAAAGTCATTCTTTTGAGTTGGATTCATGAATAGATTAAGCGTAAATGAACTATTAGATGTCTATTCTTCTAGTATTTGAATATCTTTTCAATTTTTTCTTTCATTTGTAAAATTTTATGTGTTTCTCTCTTCACTAAGACATTTCTCCTAGGTTCTGCACATTATATTCTTGCTGAAATTTCTTTTTGTATTGGATATATTTAAATATTTATTTACTAGAGGTATATCTTGAATACGCTTGGGCTTATTGTAATGCCCTTCCCTCAATTCTGTTTATTTGCAAGAAAACTTGTAATTGTGGACAATTACCTGAAAACTTTTTCTTATTGCGCCTTGGCGAAAGAGAACTCTGTCATCAAACACCCCAAACTCTAACTAAAATAAAGTTTTAACCCTAAACTTAGCGAAGATTTTTACCATAATGTGATGAGCAAGCATAAATAAGCTTTTAAATTTATATTGCTCAATTACATATTGTAAGATTAATTACTTTATTACATACAATTTTGGAGAATTTCATATTTGTATAGTGTTTTGTAGGGACTGGACCTTTCTACTTGTCTTTGTTGAAAAATGATTTTGTCCCCAAAGCTGTACAATTTTAATGTAACAGTGCTGGAATTTTCTGTTTTCTTATGATTGCTTGAACAGTACCTTTGTTTTGGTTGAAAATGTGGATAAACTACTTGAATTAAGAACAGTACATGTTGTACAACAGCTTGTGTCACTATGCACTAAATGTATTTGTTAATAAAGTCAGTAGACTTGTTTTTATTAATTTTTTTTAATTTGATCAAGTAAATTTCTGCTAGCATATTATTTTCAATAATGTAAGTTTCTAGGGCTTAAATGCAGATGTGCAGGTGTTTGTCGCTATCTGCCAGGGGGAGGGTGTGAAATACATCTTTCTGAGCCCTTGTTGAAATTCCGCTCAACTGCTGATGTAAAAAATACATTATTGCATGAGATGATACATGCCTTTCTGTGGATCAAACATAATAACAAGGATCATAGGTAATAAATAGGTTGTGTTACGCGGAGTAATGGTTTAATTTCCTTTGATTTACTCATTTGAGGAACTTTCTGAAATTGAGTACCTGTACCATATTAGCTGTTAATAATTATATTTATCTTCTATTACTATTGCCAAAATCCTTACTGTGATCAAGCAGTCAACATGGACCGGGTTTCCAGGCTTTGATGAATAAAATTAACTCAAGCTCATTGATAGATCATCAGGTTTGTTGATGCTGATTTATATGCAGATTAAATTTTCAGTGTTGGGTTTATCTTACTTATCTGTTTTTTTTATTCTTTTATAATCAGAAACCAGCTTGTGGCTACAATATCACCATCTACCATCAATTTCACAATGAAGTTGACAGCTACAGACTTCATCATTGGATTGTAATATAGCATGCATCATTGTCATCAATTAAGCAAGAGCAGCTAATTGTGGTTAGTTTTAGATATCCACGCGATAACCTTATAAATGTTTGTTTTGTTGTCCAGTGTGAAGGTTGTGGGGATTTGATCAAGAGGGCAATCAACAGAGAACCATCAGCAGGTGATTGCATGGAGCGCTTCCGTGAAAATGGATCGTGCGGAAATACTTCATGTCATTGGCATAAGTAAGATCTCTTGTAAAGTAATATTGTTGGATATCTTTTGTCCTGCATTTTGTATTAAGCAATGCAGACCCGAAGATGTAACACAACATTCATGTAGATTGTTACCTCTAGAATTAGCATTTGCCTAATTATTTGGATGAATTTGAAATCATCCTATAAGAAATTAGGGCACTAAGTCATAGTTGGCAAGCTATCTTTGTAGTAGTTAATTTAAAATATTCTTGCCTTTGTACTAATAACTATAAGCTATGGAATGCCTCAAATGTATCCTATCCCATGTAGCTACAATAGCATACCTTGTTGGCACTTCAACACAGTCTGAGTGCCAAATGATACGCAATTTGCTTGCTTATCAGCAATGTCTTAATCCTAGGAAGATGAAAGTATAGAATCATGCCTAATGCCATTGCATACCATCTGATGAATTGTGAAGCAGCATGAAAAAATAAACAAATTGGAAGCCTGTCAGATATGAGTTATGCATGTGCAGGAAATTGCTTCCTCCGCAAAGCTAATGTGTTTTACCTATATTGCCTCACACAACAACTTTTTTTCTGTTATGTCTTTGAGCAGGCCACTTGTTTCTTTTGCTGAGTGTCTTGTCTGTTGGACGAAATTAGTCACATTTGTAGGTCAATCTTTCACAATTTTTCCTGCTTTCTTCTGAAGCAATAAATTGACTTCTGAACAAATTATTTGATTTTGTTTTACTGTCTCCAAATGCCATGCCATTATCAACTATTATGTGTAAATCACCAGAAAGATGTCCCATATACTCCCGTCTGTTTCTATTAATGATGCGCTACCACCTTCAATATATGCAGCCTTCAAGTTTAAATCTATATGAAAGTAATGATGCTGTTGGGCTTGTTTCTGCAGCCACAAAATGGTATGTTCGGGTAGCTACAAGAAAATAGCAGAACCACCTGGATACAAGGGAAAGAGAAAGAGAGCAAAAGGCGAGTTATAAACTGAATGCTATTGTTCTTCTCTCTCTCTCTCTCTCTTTTGCCGGTTGAACTTCATCAAATATAAAAAGTGGTGATTATATTTCTTTGTTAACAACAATTTTATGCAAGAGTTACTTGCGCATAAGGAAGCATGTTAACTGTCAAAATTTGCTTTTAAATTCTCAGTTATTCATGAAGTACTTTTTCCTGATTCATTCCAGAACAAGAGCTGCCAGATAATAAGCTTAGTGGGCGTGGAGGCATTATTAACAAGCTGACCCAGAAATCACAGAGTAAAGCAGAAAGTAAAGCTCAGTGTAGTCTTGACAACATGAAATCACTGACCAGTTTCTTTCCATCGGCAAGCAATCGTCACACTGGCACTTCTTTACCTGAGGACTCGAAACTTGAGGCGCTGAAAGCTGTTGAGCCTAAGATGCAGACTCTTGCACTAGTTTCCCAGTTTCCTAAACGCCCAAGGACTGCACACTCCCAGAAAAGCAAATATGTGTGCAATAAGAGGAGAAAAGTCGATAAAGAAAAGGATAGATGCATTGTGTTCAGCAAGTGGTTGGGCTGGTTTGCAGACGAAGAAACTGATGAAGAAGTAGAGCCTTTGATAAACAAGAGAACAGAAAGAAGGAAAAAGCTAAAGCTGCTGGAGAATCAGAAAGGAAGACATGTGGAATCTCAGGCTTCAGATGCAACTCAAACTGCAAATTCGAGTACAAGTATTTTCCACGGGAATGAAGGGGAATTGATGGGGAATTATTTATTATATCACCAAAATGAAAATGGAGGACCTGTTGGATGTTAGAACCTGAGTAGTCTGGAATGAATTAGCTGCCGGTTTAGCAAGTAAACTTGAGACATCCAATGAAGGTGGTTTTTTTTTGCTGTTGGCTTAAAAATCATGGCTGCTTTATGGTTTTCATTTGCTAATCTGAGTTTATGTAACATTTTGAGTGTTGTGCATATGTTTGATGGTTATAGTGGTGATTGTAGTGGGAGGAAAGCAATGTAATTAGTAGTGGATCCATGTTTATCAATGTTAACCAGTCTAAGAAGATCAGTGTCTAGAGGATCCCCTTTTGTTTTTGAGATGGTGCTTGTTTATAATTGCTAATGAGTTATGACAACTTGTGTTTCTTCCTGGATGGATGTTTTCATCATGTACAAAGTGGGGCGATAAAGAAAAATGTAGTCAGGGTTTTTGGCTCATTATTTATTTTGAGTTTATTTTTCCTTGAATGTTCTGATGTTTGGTCATATCAACTATCACTCTAGATAAGCAAATTAAAATAAATGTTGTAAGTAATATGTTTTTTAAAATTGATATGTTTTGGTAATTTACTATTGTTGGAACTAGAAAATAGTCTGACATCAATTGATGTGAGAAAATAAAATGGGTTTATATATAGAGGTATTGGGGTTGAACCACTAAGACTTTGAGTTTTTTTTTGTGCAAGACTCTTAAGCTTATGTAACACCCCCAAATAAGGCCATTATTCAAAAACTAAGCATGGTATTAGAGAGACGGAAAAAAAAAAGAAAAAGATCATGGTAAAAATAGGTATAGTGGGACACAGTAGAAAAAAAAGAACCTATGAAGTTCCAGTGAAAGAGGAACATAAGGTAGTTAAATAGGACCTTTGAGATGCAGAGTGGTGTACAAGTCCTAGTTAAAAAATAGACCTCTAAGACACAAGTATAAGGTACTTGGTGTACAAGTCTGAGCAAGTTCAACTGACAAGAAAATACCCCAATTGAACTTGAGGGAGGGTGTTGGAATTAGAAAATATAATCCCACATCGGTTGATGTGAGTAAATGAAATAGGTTTATATATAGGTATGGGGGTTAAGCCCAATGTTGTCAAACCCGGACCGGCCCGGCCAATTCGACTGAAAAAACCGGGGATCGGCCATGATACTAGCCCGGTTACACCCTTTAACCCACATTTGAAATAACTCGGCTAAAAATGGATAACCCAGCCAGTTTACTCGGGAACCAAGTGACCTGACTTCCCGAATTGGGTTAAAAAATATTACTTTTTCAAAAAAAAAACGAGAATGAGAGGATTGAAGGTGAAGAACCGGAGAAGAAGTGAAAGAGAACCACCAACGAGCGGTGGAAGAAAGTGAGGAAAGAAATGAGAGAGAGAGAGAGAGAGAGAGAGAGAGAGAGAGAGAGAGGAGGGTTCACCTTCTAATTCCTTTTTCTAAGTCCAATGGGAGTTCATGTGCCTTTTTTTAATATATATATTTTATTTGGTTCAAAATTTAATAATAATATAGAAAACTAAAATTTTAAATATTAAATTAATTATATTTAGATATTTTAAAAGGAGAAAAGTTTATAAAATTAAAGTTTTAAATATGACATTTTACTAATTGTGTTTTTAATTATTATAATATAGGTTATATTATTTTTTATTATAATATATTTTTTAATATTTTATTATTGACCTCAGTTTGACCCGGTCGAACCCATTGACCCCTTACCCCTAGATTTGGCCGGATCTAGGGATGGCAAAAACCGAACCGACCCATTTCTTCCGACCTGATCCACCCTGACTTTGGGTGGGGCGGGGCGAGTTTGGTTTTTCCATGCCCGCCCCGCCCCGCTATTAATTTAACTTATTATGGTGTAAATATCAAAATGGTCCCTCTATTTTTCGTTTTCCGCCCTTTTAGTCCCTCTAATATAAAATCTGCCCTTTTGGTCCTTATATTTGAACATTTTCGTCCTTTAGTTGTAAATCCGCCCTTTTAGTTCTCATATTTACACATTTTTATCTTTTTTGGTCCCTCTGATTCATCAACTGGAAGGACCAAAAGGGCAGATCCGTCAATTAGAGGGACAAAAAAGACAAAAATGTGAAAATACGAGGACCAAAAAGACGGATTTTATATTAGAGGGACTAAAAGGGCGAAAAACGCAAAATAGAGGGACTCTTTTGGTATTTTGACCAACTTATTATAAATATTATATAATGTAAGGGTAAATGATTTTTTTTTAAAATTTCAATAAATTTCTTATGAGCTTGTTTTTATAAGTATATGGTTTATAAAAAAATCTATTTTAAAAATGTTTTTAGAAATTTTAGTTGCTTATTTGTAACTATGAGTGTGATAGGACCAGGTGGGGTGGGTGGTTTATGAAAAAAAAAAAGAAACGGGCCGGGGATGGTAAAGGCCTGCCCTGCCCCACCCCGCTCCATTGCATTACGGGGCGGGGATGGTAGAGGAGTGCCCAGCCCCCACCCCGCCCCATTGCCATCTCTAGCCAAGTCTGACTACTTTGGTTGAGGCACTAAGACCTTGAGGCTTTTTGGTGTACGAACCCTTAGCTTATGTAACACCCTCAAATAAGACCCATTATTAAAAACTCAACATGGTATCAGAGAGATGAGGAAAAAAAGAAAGAGATCATGGTAAAAGCAGGCATAATGGGACCCAGTAGAGAAAAAAAGGGCTTATGAGGTTCCAGTGAAAGAGGAACACAAGCCAGTTAAATAGAACCTTTGAGACGCAAAGTGGTGTATAAGTCCTAGTAAAAAATAGACCACTAAGACACAAGTATAAGGCACTTGGTGTACAAGTCTGAGCAAGTTCAACTGATAAAAAAAAACCCAGTTGAACTTGAGGGAAGGTGTTGGAACTAGAAAATATAGTCCCACATCAGTTGATGTGAAGAAATGAAATTTGTTTATATATAGGTATAGGGGTTGAGCCACTAAGCAAGACCCCTAAGCTTATGTAACACCCCCAAATAAGGCCCACTATTAAAAACTCAACATGGTTAGATAGAGACAGGGAAGAAAAAGGGGAAAAAGATCATGGTAAAAACATGTATAGTAGGACTCAGTAGAAAAAAAAGGGCCTTTGAGGTTCCAATGAAAGAGGAACACATGGCAGTTAAATAGGATCTCTAAAACACAGAGTGGTGTACAAGTCCTAGTAAAAAATAGACCTCTAAGACACAAGTATAAGGTACTTGGTATACAAGTCTGAGCAACTTTAACTGACAAGGAAATAACCTAGTTGAACTTGAAGGAGGGTGTTGGAACTAGAAAATATAGTCCCATATCGGCTGATGTGAGGAAATAAAATGGGGTTATATATAGGTGAAGGGGTTGAGCTACTAAGCTTTGAGGCTTTTTGGTGTAAGACCCCTAAGCTTATGTAATACCCCCCAAATATGGCCCACTATTAAAAACTCAACATGGTATCAGAAAGACATGGAAGAAACAAAAGAAAAAGATCATAATAAAAGCAGGCATAGTGGGACCCAATAGAAAAAAAGGGGCTTCTGAGGTCCAAGTGAAAGAGGAACACAAGCAAGTTAAATTGGACCTTTAAGACATAGAATGGTGTACAAGTCCTAGTAAAAAATAGATCTCTAAGGCACATGGTGTATAAGTCTGAGAAAGTTCAATAGACAAGGAAATAACCCAATTGAACTTGAGGGACGGTGTTAGAACTAGAAAATATTGTCCCACATCGGTTGATGTGAGGAAATAAAATGGGTTTATATATAGGTATAGGGGTTGAGCCACTAAGCCTTAAAGGTTTTTGGTGTAAGATCTCTAAACTTATGCAATACCTCCAAATAGGGCACACTATTAAAAACTCAACAATTATGAATATTTTATTGTTATTTTTGTGATACTTATAATTTATATAAAACTTCTCGGTTTGTAACCAATGTTAGAAATTACTTAGGTAGAAAACGATGACTCCAAATAAAGTTAAAGAAAAAAAATGAACAATGAGGATTAGCTACGGTTCTGTACCAAAGAAATAAATTGATTTCCCTTTAAAAAAAATCAATTGTTTCCTTCTTGTTTTCACTTCTAAAATCTCTCAAAACCATAATGCCAAGTCATGAATGAACTTAATATGAAAAAGACAAGTAATAGCAAATCCTTAACAAGAAAGTGGTTTACGAAAGTGAATCTTCACTAAAAGATGCAAAAAATGACTACTACAAACCAAGCAAGGTTTGAGCACTCAAAAACAATTTTTTTTATCAATATCTTTATTGGGGAAATTATGATTTCTGGAATTTAAAAATGAAAACCCTCTCTCAATTGTTAGAATGGTTGAGAAGCTGCAGGGCAATAAGAGATGATGTCAATCGGCAAGCTATGCAAACATAGAAGTTACTCACATAATTGTTCATGTTCAAGGTCAAGTCAAGTCAATAGGGTGTTAAGTAGAGTGAATTGTAAGCAGTCATATGCGCATACAACTATGTATATAAGTTGTACCTCACTTGTTTTTGGCAAAGTCATGTTACAGTCTTTATATATCTTGTAATGTGTTATGAAGAAGTAAGAAAGAAACTGGTAGAGCATTTTAAAACCCCATCTATCCAAAAAGAGTGTGACCACTCGTCTTCTTTCTTCAACATTAGTATCAGAGAAATCATACTCACCTCATCCTCCATAAATATCAAAGCCTCCAATTCCATGGTGGCAAATGGGAATTCCCCCTAGCAACTTTTCCTACTCTGCTTGTACTGACTAGAGCTGGTTACTAATGGTGGCTTGTCAAGATGCAAACTCTATTTTCATCCCAAAAGTTGTGGGATCTAGTAGAGAAAGGCATCACTGACTCGGACAACGAAGCTAGGCAAAGAGAAAGCAAAAGGAAGGATACAAAGGCCCTTTTCTTATCCAACAAGCTTTGGATGATGATATATTCAACAACATTGAAGGTGCGCCAACCACAAAGGAGGCTTGGAGCATTCTATATGCTGAGTTTCAAGGTTTGACAAAGGTGATGGCAATGAAAGCTCAGAATCAGAGGCATGACTTTGAAACTATGTAGATTAGGAGCAATAAAGGGGTTTAGAGATTTGTATTAAGAGTGCAAGCTCTAGTGAACCAAGATCATGCTTATGAAGGGGAAGTCACCGAGAAGGCTGTTGTAACTAAAATTCTCAAGAGTCTTATGCCGAAATAAAACTATGCAGTAGCTTGTGATTGTGAAAGCTAAGGATATATGTAAGCTCACACTAGATGAGCTTAGTAGCTCATTGCATACTCATGAAGCATGAATGTCTTGTGATGATTAGAAGACTGATGGGGTTGCTCTTCAAGTTATAGAAGAAATCCTCACACGAAGAGGAGTGGAGAAAATTGAGACAAGAGGTGATGGAAAAGGCTAATTCGTGGCATAGGGCGAGGTAGAGGAAGGGGAAGAGGTCCTGTCCAAACACCAACTCATGATGATGATGGTAACCCCTAAAGGTCGCATGGCATATAGTGGCATCACTGTAAGAGGCCTTGCCATAAGAAGGCTCAATGTTGGTTCAGAGAGGAAAGAGACAATGTAGTTGAAGAAGTTGAAGTGAGTCACCTATTAATGGCGCAAGGAGGCTCTGACGTAATGGCGAGAAGTGTACGGCTTATAGATAGTGGTTGTTCAATCCACATGACGGGAGAGAGGAGTCTATTTCACGAGCTAGTTGAGACCAAAATGCACACAGTAAAGCTAGGAGATGACAAAAGAACTTCAAGTCACTAGCTGTAGAATGGTGATGATTGAAACGAACTCTGGAAGAACAAGGTCGCTGAAAGATGTTCAATACGTTCCTCATCTTGCCTATAACCAATTGAGTGTAGGGTAGCAAATGTCATCCGGCTACACTTTGTTGTTTGAGAATGAAATATGTTTGATCAGAGATGAAAAGTCGGGAATGCAAGTGCCCAGAGTGACCATGATGAGACATCATTTGTTCTTGTTGGAAATAGACAGTGGTTGTTGTGCAAACATTGTCACTAGTAGTCTAAAGATCTTTGTTTTGTGGCATAAAAGGTATGACCATTTACACTTCAAAGGGCTACAAGCACTGAGTCAGATGAATCTGGTGAAAGGCTTGCCTAGTATTGCATATGCAAGTGTGTGTGAGGGATGTGTTCTTGGGAAACATGCAAGGCATTCATTTCCTAGTGAAAAGCCATCTCAAGCTAGTACTCCACTTGAGCTTGTGCATGTGAATTTATGTGGACCGATGTAAATCAAGTCATTAGGAGGTAGGTTGTATTTACTCCTTGTCACTAATGATTGGACCAAATACAGTTGTTTGTATTTCATCAAATATAAGTCACAAACATTTGAGAATTTCAAAAGCTTCAAAGTGATGACTGAGAAACAGCTGAAGGTCCTACGCACAAGTCGAGGGAGCGAGTTCCTCTTAGTGGAGCTTAAGGATCATTGTGAGGAACAAGGTATATGAAGGGAGTTGACTGCACCATACTTTCCACAACAGAATGGAGTCACCGAAAGGAGGAACCAGATAGTCGTTGAAATGGCGAGGGATATGATCAAAGAGAAGAACATGCCTACCAAGTTCTGGGTTGAGGTAGTGGTGATAACCATATACTTTCTCAACATTTCTTTGACAAGGGTCGTGGTGAATAAAACACCTTACAAGGTGTTTACAGGTAGAAAACCCTTTGTTGACCATTTGTGTATCTTCGAGTGCATAGTTTTTTCTTTAATTAACTCACAACAACAATGAAGTTGGATGGTAAGTTAGAAAAGTCAATCTTCATTGGGTATTATACTCAAACCAAGGCCTATAAACGTTTTAATATAGTAACTGGAATGATGTTTATCAGTGGAAATGTGGCTTTCCACAAAGATGCTACTTGGGAATGGAGGGTGGATGATGCTCCAAGCCAAGGTGTTCCACTCATATGCCTTGAAGACGCTACGCCAAATCATACAACAACACCTAGTAAGTCTTTGCATTCTTATTCGCCACATCCTAGTTTCAATGCAGTTGGGACCCCAAGTCCATGTAACAATCCATTCACAAACAGTAAAATATCTACTGAGTTACCTTCTACTAGATACAAAAGTCTACAAGAATTACATGGAACATGTATGTTTGCATTAATTGTCTCAGATCCATGTTCATACGAAGAAGCTACCGACAAGGGTGAATGGGAGAAAGCCATGCGGGACAAGATTAATTCAATTAAAAAAAACCATGCCTGGGAGCTCACCAGACTACTTGATGGAAAGATAACGATTGGTCCAAAATGGATTATCAAGACCAAATATTTCTCTTATGGCAATGCTCATAAATGAAAGGCTACTTATAGAAATAAGGAGTAGACTTCAATGAGGGTTTCTCCTATGGCAAGGATGGAAATAGTTAAAACCTTCCTAGCTATTATAGCATAGCAAAAGTAGCCAATTTTCCAACTTGATGTGAAATCTGCTTTCTTGAATAGGGAGCTCCAAGAAGAAGTTTATGTTGATCAACCAGAAAGGATATGTTATATCTGGGAGTAAGGATATGGTGTACAGACTATGGAGAGCCCTGTATGAGTTGCGCTAGGCTCCAAGCGTTTGGTATAGCAAGATTGCTATTTTTTGAAGCTTGGATTTGAACGGAGTACATGCAAATCCACTATCTGTAAAAAGCTGAATGGAATCTTCAAGCTATTATAGGTGTGTGTATATCTAGATGACATCTACATGGAGTCCTCTAAGAAAATGGTAAGAGAATTCAAAGAATACATGCTAAACAGCTTAGAGATAACAGACCTTGGACTTTTGCAATATTTCCTTGGTCTGGGAGTCAAACAGAATGAAGGCGATGTGTTTGTGTATAAAAAAAAAATATTTAAGGAACGGTTGAAAATTTTTGATATGCAAAATTTCAAAACAATATCAACAACAATGAGGGTTAGTGAAAGGCTATAAATTTAAGATTACACTGAACCAGTTGATGTAGTCAAGTATCAAAGAATTGTTGGAGCCTGCTATACTTGTCTCATACTCATCCATACATAATATACTTTGTTGGTGTGATATCCAAGTTTATGCACCAACCTACCATGCATCACTATGGTGCAGCCACAAGCATATTGTGTTATATCTCGGGAACAGTAGAGCGATGGATCTTGTATGAACATGATGAAAATGCTACTCTTTAGATACTTTGATAGTGATTGGGGAGGATCTCTAGACGAAAGGTGAAGTACAATAGGCTGGATATTTAACTTGGGTTCAGGAGCCATTGCGTGGGGCTCAAAGAAGCAAGATGTGACTGTTTTTTCTTTGGCTGAGGTTGAATACATTGTAGCGAGCTCTGCAACCTGCTAGTCTATGTGGTTGAAAAAACTCCTCTATGATATATGATAGGACCAAGGCAAAGTGACTCAATTGTTCGACGACAACAGATCTGCTATAGCCATAGTCAGAAACCCTACCATGCATGGTTGTACTAAGTATATCGACATCCGGTTTCACTTTATAAAGGGGTTAATCTCTAACGGAGTAGTCAACATGGAGTATTATGGAACAAATGAGCAGTTGGTAGATGTTAAAACAAAAGCATTGCTAGTTCAGTAGTGTGAGTGTCTTTACTCTCGTTTTGGTTTGCATAGCTTCTAACCAAGTGGGTATGTTGGAATGGTTGACAAGTTATAGGGTAATAGGAGATTATGCCAGTCACCAAGGTATGATAACATATAAGTCACTCACAGTTGTTTAGGGGCAAGTTAGTAGGGTGTTAAATAGAGTCAACTGTAAGTAGCCATATGTGCATACTAGTGTTTACATGAGTTGCATGTCATGTGTTTTGCCAAGTCATGTTACACTCTTTATATATTTTGTAATGTGTTTTGTGTTGAGAGTTGATTGAAGGTACAAGGGGAGCATGGCGAGAAGCATGGTGTGAAGGATGGCAAGCATGGGTGGAAACCATAGACTTGTTCATGTACAAGTAAGGAGCCAAGCATGGTGTGAGAAGCCTTTGTTAAGCATGGGGCAAGTTAATGTACTATGAGATATCATAGTAAGGTATGGCAGTGTATGGCCAAGAGTATGGTAGTGTATGGCCAAATGTATAGTAGTGGTAACTTGTGTTGACTATTTTTGCTTAGTGTTTTGCATATATAATGGATGGAAGTGATGCTTTGTGTTGGGCCGGTTTGCAATCATGGAAGAGTCTTCCACTAACTTTGCCCTTGCTTTAAAAACTAGTTCCCTTTGTCTATTCAGCTTCCATAGAAGCATTTCATCGAACATTTGTGTTTTTCCCTGGTTTTAGCTCATCTTTGATCCAACATTTTGAAGAAGTAAGAGAGAAGTTGGTAGAGCATTTTAAAACGCCATCTTTCCAAATAGAGTGTGACCACTTGTCTTTTTCCTTCAACATCAATTGCAAGATATATGGATTTATTTTGGGAACGGTTATGAAAAACCATAATCTAGGATCCTTTCATATGCTCAAAAAGAAGCTTTAAAGGGTAAAAAAAAAAATGAATGCAAAAGTCCTATATTCTATTCAAGAAGCTATCACCATCAGTTTTTCCAAGAATCATTACGGTTTCAAAATCTAAAGAAACTTTTTGCAAGAGGAATTTAAAGGAAATGTGAAAGTAAGAGCATCTTGAACTTTACTCTTAGAAAGTATTCAAAGACATGAAGATGAAAGAATAAGAAAATTTAAAAGGCATTTTGCTAGAGTTACCTAAGTAGCAAATTAAATTGATTCATGTGATAAAGCAATTTCTAATAAGATGATTGTTGAAAAAAATTCTTATAAGCTTGTCTTAATTGAAATTGTAGTGTCTCTCAATGAAGAAACAAAAAATGTGTCTACTTTTTTTTTTGGAACATAAGAGTTGAAAGCTAGAAAAAGAGAAAAAGAGAACTAAAACAGGATTCAAAAACTAAGATTGAGATGAGCATATTTCTTCCAACCAATTTGGGCGATTCATGCCCCTGAAGAAGAGAGATAAATGTGGATTGATTCTCCCAAAAGCAGCCAACTCATCAGCAAGCAAGTTTTCATCTCTAGGAATGGTTGATATGCAAACATTTTGGAAATCATGGAGGATGTTTCGCAGCTTGATAATCATCCCAGCGGACTGCCAAGCAATGCAAGGGTGAGGATTTTGAGCCAACTTCGCAGCACCCGGGCAATCAGTGAAAATTCGATTTGGAAACCAGCTTCTCTCTCTGCAGATGGATAAAGCATGACAAATAGCATCAAGTTTTGCATTAATTGGGGAGTCATGATGAGCACCCAGAGCACCTGCTAATAAGATTTTCCCCGGGTTAGTAATGATAATAAAACCAAGACCAGCACATTGAGAAATGTTTCTCCAAGAGGCATCTGTGTATATGAAAATTGAATTTGAAGTAGAATTAAGTCGAAGCAGCTCTCCTGGTTTTTGCCGGATGCAGAGAAGAAATCCTCACAATAGGCATTAGCTCTGGTAAGAATGTTTCCAAGTTTTGGAGTGAAGATTTGAAAAATGCAGTTGCATATTTCCTTCCAAATAAGCCAAGCTGTAGAAGCAATAAGGGCTTTGGTTTTGAAATTTTCCATTCTGTTGTGGGTCCTGAGAGTTAACCAACTACCCGAGCTCAGAAATTGGAAATCAGGAGAATTGATGTTCATCATAGCAAGGATAGAATCCCAAATATGTTTAACTTTGGAGCATTGCCAAATAGAGTGATCAATGGAATCCTCTTCCAGGTCACAGAAATAGCATTTTACAAAAGGTCCAATGTTCAGGGTGTAAAGATAAGCGCCCGTGGTAAGCTTGCCATGGGCCATTTTCCAAATGAATGTTTTCACAAGTGGAATGACAAAGAGTTTCCAAATTTGTTTCCATCCACTCCAAAGAGCCCCAGAATCTTCAGAAGAGATAATATGATCATATACAGAGGAGGAAATTGTAGCCATGTGATTTGGGGAGGCCCAAACCCATTGAGACGGGCCGTGGGCATCCAGTTTCATAATCAGATAATCATTGCATAGAGAATTATTCCTCAAAAAATCTTTGAAATGAACATTATCCAAATCAAGGTTCATATTCAAATATGTTGGCTTATGGGATATGGGCAAGTCCAAAAACCATGGATCCCTTATCCAATCTAAGCCATTAGGATTAACAGAAGAGATAGAAAAATTTGTTTTGAGAAAGTTTGCAGAATTGCAAATAGATTTGAAGAACCAAGAGGAATGAGAAGATCTGTTATGCTGCCAAGGGTGCTAGTTTCCATATTTGCTTTTAAAAATATCAATCCAAATTTTGTTTTCCGAATTCATAATAGCAAAGATGTGTTTGGCCATAAGCGAGTGTTGGACTAGTCTGAGATTTCTAATACCAAGTCCTCCCTCAGATTTTTTTGGGTAGTAAGGGACCAGCCAATAGAATGGAAGCCGGGATTATTGCCGCCACTACTCTAAAGAAAAATCCTACCAATTCTAGAAATAGAGTCAAGAATAGAAAGAGGAAGATTCATGACTGATAGAAAATAATTTGGAATTGCAAAGATAGTACTATTAAGCAAAAATGAACGACCAGCTAAGGAGAGGTTTGAGTGATTCCAATGATTAATGGCCTGCTGGACTCTTTTTGGTAAAAAATCAAGTTGTCTAACCAAAAGCTTTTTCGGGGATATAGGAACACCAAGGTAAGAGAAAAGAAAGTGTCCTATCTTGAAGCCAAGAATTTTAGAGATTGAACGAGCAATTTTCTTATTTCGCCAAGAGGGTAGGTAGATAGCAGATTTGGAAGGATTTGGTTTCTGGCCCGTTAAATTGTGATAGATATTGAGGCAGAGGAGACAATTCTTGGCTGCTTTCCTAGAGGCACTCGTGATCAAGATGAGGTCATCGGCAAACATCAGGTGATTGAAATTTCTACTGAGGTTATAGGAGAATCCAGGGACCAAGTTTAAGTTCATGGCTTTATTGAGAATTGCAGAAAGGGTCTGGGAAGTAAGTAGAAAAAGAAGAGGGGACAGGGGGTCCCCTTGTCTCACTCCTCTATTACTATTAATCCAGGTGGAAGTATGACCATTGATATTGAAAGAGAAGGAGGCTGAGGAAAGGGTAGCATTAATCCAAGAGATCCATCGAGTTGGAAAGGACATTTTGTGGAGGGTGGCAAAGATCGCGGCCCATTCAATAGTATCAAAGGCTTTTTCAATGTCGATTTTAAGCATCATCCTAGGGAGGACAGAGGTATCATACTCTAAGCTGTGGGCGATTTCCTGGGCTGCAATTATGTTATCATAAGTGCCACGCCCCGGAATGAACCCAGTTTGCTCGGGACTAATTAATTTATGAATCACAGACCTCTAACGGTTGGCCAAAATCTTAGCTAAAATTTTATAGCAAACATTGCAAAAAGAAATAGGTCTAAAATCCAAAACAAAAATAGGATTTTCGTTTTTAGGAATCAAAGTGACAAGAGTTTTACCCCAAGAGACAGGAATTTTAGCATGAGTAAAAAAATGAGATATAGCTTTAAGAAGATGATCCCAAAGAACATTCCAATAGAAAATATAAAATTCCACATTAAGACCGTCCGGGCCAGAACTTTTTCCCCGGGGCATTGAGTTGAGAGTTTGTAAACCTCCTGCTTAGAGATAGGTTTAATCAAAGCTTCTCCTTCCTCAACATCCAACACGGGGAAATCATCTGGCAAGGCAAGAATCAGGGAATTAAGGTCAAGATTTGCAGAGGAACTCCAAAGATTTTTGTAAAAATTAACAAAACAATTTTCAATATCACTCTGAGCAATATAAATGTTACCTGAAGTATCTTTGATGCTTTTGATTTTGTTTTTGTGATTTCTAATCTTGACCGCTTTTTGGAATAAACTAGAGTTTGTATCACCACCAACTAACCACAGGTTTCTAGCCCGTTGACCCCAGTAAATTGTTTTTTGTCTGAGCAGAGCCGCATGGTGATTTTTGGGTGCCCTAAGCCAAGTATTCCTCCATGAATCATCCAAGAGGGTGTTGTTCTGGTCCAAAGAGGAAATCTCCATTTCAATGTTTTGGATTTCTTTATCAAAAAAGCTGGGAGATGAATTTTTCCACCTGCAAGGATTCCTCTTAGTACAAAATATGAGATGGGCAAAAGAGTGCATGGGAGAAGAAGAGGTATTAGAATTCCAAGCACTGATAACATTACTATGACACCCATCATAATCCAACCAAGTATTTTCAAAACGAAAAATTTTATTTGAGGAAGAAGGGGAATCAAAAGCCGTGAGGATCATAGGAGCGTGGTCCGAGTTTAGACAAGCCAAGTGATGGTTCGTGAAAGAGGTATAGCGAAGGAGTTAGAGGGAATTTGCTAAAAAACGGTCAAGACGAGCCCATCTGCGAGCAAGGCCATCCTGGTTGTTACCCCAAGTAAAACAGTGCCCTACAAAACCAAGGTCATGGAAATTGTTATCAAGAATAAAGGAGGAGAAGGCTTTAGATTTGGAAGAATAGTTATTGAAAGACCCCCCTTGATGCTCGTTCATTGAAGCAATCACATTGAAGTCTCCCGTAAGGAGCCAAAGCGAGTTCAAGTGAGAAAAACCAATTAGGGATTTCCAAAGCTTTTTGTGTTCAGTAAAACCTGGGAATTGTAGATGATTGACAAGATCCAGGTTTCGTTTAAAGAATAGATGATGAGGTGAAGCACAAGTCTGGAGCTTGCTATCGGAGTAACTAAACCCTTGAAACGTTTCCAAAGGAAAATGATGCCTCTGGAGAAGCCATTTGAGGGAATAGCCGCCTAATCCCAGCAGCGTTTAAATCTGTTACAAAAATGCATAATATGATCAGAGTTTGACTGAGGCTTAAGTCTGTTCATAATATCTTTAATATAGTCAACCGTTCTAGTGTTCGAGATACCTCTGCAATTCCAGGTAAAAACCTTCATAAGAAAACCAAGAGAGAGAAATAAAAAAGAAAGATGAAAGGTTAGGGTTTCCTCCCCTTTTTTTTGGCTGTGGAGCCATTTTTCTCAGTTTCTCTACGGGCTAAAGCCTTCATTTTTGCATCAGGTTAAAACTGAGCTAAGATCATGTCATCGTCTAGATCATGAAAGGTTTCAGAGTCAACCGAAGCGCGCTCTTCCATATCATCCTCAGGGTTCTCCTCGGAAGAGATCATCTGGACCACCTTGTCAACCAAAACCAGGTGCCTGTCCGCAGGGTTTGGACTAGGCTCATGGGCGGGTGACAGGATCGAGGAGATGAGAAGAGGCTCATCCGTATGTTGTCTTTGTTTTGGGGGAGCCAATGGGTAATTTTCCATCTTGTCAAGGAGCGTATTGATGTAGTGGGCGGCGCTGTAGCAGCATGTTTCTCTAAGCCAACAGAGTCTGGAAGAGTGATTTGTGGTGATTCCTCGGGATGGCAAGAGGCATCAGAGAGAGTTAGTGCATTGTTGGGCCCAAGGGTCTCGTGATTAGGTGGCAAAAGAACCAAGGATCTAGAGGAAAGATGAGAATGCCCTTCTCTACTTGCATGTCCTCCACGTGTCAAACCCACACGAGAAGAGGATGCCACTTGTCCGAGTGAAGGAAAATCGGATTACCACGTGTCATTTCTCTGATCATCGTCCCCAGGGCACAGCTGAGAGGTAGGGTTTCAGTTACCGTTGTGGGTATGGCCACCTCTCCGGCCACCACCTCTACCACCGAATCTGTTCCGGTTTGAGAGGCGACGGCCATTGGGCTTTAACCAAGGCCCAAATTCACTGTCTGTTTCCGAGGGTTTCATGATCGGAATATCAGTGGCGATATCATCTTGATTACCCACAGCCACATCCACCTGCATTCCGAGGTCCTCTAGCACTTGAAACAGGACGACATGGATTGTTGTGGGTGGGACAGAGAGTGTCGCCATGACCAACCATGCCACACTTGAAACAAAACACTGGAAGTTTTTCATAGAGAACTAAAACAAAAACCGAAAACTCACCATATTTAACCTAGGTTCCTTGTTGGAGTGGCTGGCTAAGGTCCAACTCCACACAGACCTTGGCGAACTTAGCTCTGGAACGGTCCAAGGTATGGGAATCAACTTTGAGCACTCTACCGAACTGGGAGGTGACAGATTCCAGGATATCTCCTTCCCACAGCTCGATGGGAAGATGATGAATCTAGATCCAGATAGCCTCCAGATCAAGCTTTTCAAACGCTGGCTGAAACGTTTTCGACCATGGAGAGAGTTGTAAGATACGTCCAGCAACGGTCCAAGGGCCGTCCCAGAGGAGACGACATTGCATCTCTTGCGATTCACAACGTATGTAGTGGAAACTGTTTGGAAGATCGGCAACCGAGAAAGCGCCAAGACCACGCCAAGCATCCGCCATGGCCAGCTTAGCCTGCTCAAGAGACAGAGATTTGCGCAAGAATTTAGCATTTTGAGGTTTGCATACTATCTCTGGCCTGAAGCCATAGGTCATTTCCTATGGTAACAGAAGAGGAAGAGTGGAGTTTAAGTTTATCGAAATGCTTCTTTTGCAGATGTGGGGGGATTTCAAAGGATGTGTTTATTTTACTGTCTTCACTCCGTGAAATATCTTAGGGAATAAGATTTTAGTTGAATTTAATTAAAATGTTGAAATCCTACTTCAAAACAAATTCAAACCCTCTGCATATATATATATATATATACTCATAAATTGCTTTGTACTATTTCTTACTTTCTTAATGTGACTGAAGTTATTTATAAAGAGAGTTTTTTCCTCTCCTTTAGTTAATTCTTCTTTTGAATCAATTATCTCCATACCAATTGAGATCAAATTAGGATGAGATTTAAGAAAAAATAATAAAAAATTTAAATTTCATAAAAGTAAAAAAAGAAGGACAAGAAGAGGTGGATATTTTAAATATTTTAATTTTATAAGCTATAAAAATAATTTTACTTATTAACATATGAAATATACATCACAATACCATTTCTTGTGATCATTGAAATATAATATTTTATTGGGGTATATATATATGTAATTTCTCTAAATATTTTTCACATGCATAGATTTTTAATAAAATTATAGGCAAATTTAGTTATAACTACATCCTACTTTAGTGCACTATTTTTATCATTCAAACATCGGGAAAATGATAGAAATTTTACTTTTAGATCATCTTTTTATTTATCAAATAATTAAAATTCACACTTTTAACTAAAAGTAGGAGTTTCACCACTTTTGTCACTTTAGTTGATTTCTTTGAACCAAACACCACCAAAGTGTTGAAGAATTGAAAAGGTTATAAAGACACTCTGAAAAGCTTATTGGAAGTGATTTCCAATATAAATTGAAAGAAGGAAAATTTGGAAGACAAAGAAGAACTAGCCAAAAAAGGAAGAGAAAATATCTTTGACAAGAATCTTGATGTTAGAAGTTTCAAACAAAATTGTGGTATTTGCAGAAGAAGTAGCCACATTGGCAAAGATTGTTGGTTTAATTTAAGGGAAAACCACATTACTATGTTGTAAAAAGTTTAGCCACTTACAAAAAGATTATAGATTGAAAATAAAATAACAAGAAAGTATTTTTGAAGAAAAAGATGATGAAAAAGGGAAAAATGAAAATAAGATAATATTTAGTTGCTTGATAGTGGAAAAAAGTAATCTTATAGCAAGAGACAAGAGCACTAGTGTCATTATAAACAATATGCCATTTACCATCAACTACATGTTTTTATACTCTAGTGATACTTTTGTATAAGGGCTCTATATTAATAGATATTGCGTATATGAGTAAATAGATCATCTATACTAGAAGATGGAAATCTGTGTCAATGTACATATAGGTTTATACCAACACTTAGAAATTTCATTTTAGTTACACGCAACTAAATTTGTAAGTAGTCTGTAATGTAACGGTTTTACATGTAAAAAGTCTATTTGGTTTCTTTGTGAAATCGAGTTTTATATGTACTAGATTTTGCGATTTTGTGTACTTTTGTTGCATTGTAAACACTTTTGCAGTTTTGTGTACTTTTCTTTGCATTTTCAACTTCTGACAATACTTTTTCTGCATTTCAACTTCTGACAAATTTCGTTTGTAAGTTGAAATCTGACAAAACTATTGAGTTAAAATCACCATTCTTCACTCTCCAAATTATGCATTAAAGGAAAATGAAAACCTACAGGGTAATCAATTGTTAACATAATTAAACTTATACTTATTTATGTTTTATTAAATTTATTTTTTTATTTAAAATATACCAATTTGAATTTAATTTTAATTTAAAAAATATTTTTTATATAAAACTAAAGAATTTTATATATTTTTAATTTAATAAAATTATTATTAAGTTAATTAATTAATTATTTTACATCAGTGTTAAGAGTAGATAGGGAAACTTAAATTAATTATTTATAGTTAGTGTTTAATTATTTAAGTTTCTTATTATTACTTGGCTTAGTTATTTAAGTTTTTAATTATTATTTTTAAATGTAATAAATAATTTATTAAATCATTTAATTAATTTAAAATTTAAATTAAATTAATTATTTTAATTTAAATTATTTTTTAAAATGCATTAAATAATTAATAATAATACTGTATATTGGGTGTAATCTCACCCCCTCCACTTACATGGTGACTATATCTTCTAACTTACATAAAACCAAACAAATTAAAAGTAATACAACATTTCCAGTCACAGCAAACCAAACAGCAATGATATAAATTGAAATGCAGCATTTTCACTTACACTGTAATTTCACTTACAGACAACCAAACAACCCCTTAATGTAAAACATACGCATAGGCATGTTTATGCCAACAAAACTAATTAAATATTAGTGTAGTTTATATAATGTACTTACGATTTCAGAAGTATGTGTTGGTAGAAATTTATGAATAAAAAAAAAATCATTGATATAGTACTCAAAATTCGGGCAAGCCATGGCAAGAATAAAAATAAAATGTGGGCTTAATAAAAAAAATGAAATAAAGCAACCAAAAAACCCTTAAAAAACTCTAAACTCGTACTAATAAAAAATTCAAGTGAGTTCTTATTTTTCGTTCTATGGATCCAATTGGCCACCAATACAAGTCTAAATCTATTCCGATTACTAACACCTATATGGTAACAATTAATGAGATATATATATATATATTTCTCATTTGTCAAATAAAAAAAAATGATGAACTGCTCAAATATGAAAGAATGAAGATACTATGGACATAATCTAGAGTTTGGGTATCTCGTTCTCTGACACTAATTTCTAAGCAACTATCATTAGAGGATAGAAGCTGTGCGACAATTGAACTTTTTCACTCTCTCTTACTCATTTGATCTCCCTAGGTTAATTTATTCCTGCTAGGAAGATAACCTTATTGTTGGTAGGTAACTTCTATTTTTGATCATCCACAAGGTTTTTTGTTTGTTAAGCAAAGTTAGATTATGTACTTTTTTTCATTCATGACTTCAATAAAAAGCTTTGAATTATAAATTTTGAATTGAGGATGCAATATTTCAACATGACGTGGGTTTATTACAAAATTTGTTTCTAAATCCATCATTTAAGGAGAATATGGATGTTAACCAAGATTATTGTAATATTGAATCTATAGCAACCTTTGAGAATCAAACATATATATATATATATATATATATATTTAAGGATAGTATTTTTATAAGCAGAAACAAGTCTAATATTAAATTTAGAGCAAAACTTTGAGAGATAAAAAAAAACCCAATGAGAGGGTATACTAGTAGAAAATTTTATAAATTACTTAAAGATACCGAGAAAAAGTTGTATATGGAATCTAATTACGATGAGTAAGCCACTATAGTGCATTTATATCATTTTAATCATTTAATTGATTTAAGTAACAAAAGTTTTACTATGCTATTGCAATTTAGGAAAGATATATTACCTGAAAGGAATGCATTACTTGGCACACCCATCTTGCGTGTAGAGCATGTGACAACACAGTGATGTCCCTATTGGCATCACATATGTCTACCTAATTTCAAAACACCAAAAGGCTTAATGGTACCTTGTTTGTTGATACTTCAAGAAATATACAATATCTACCTAGATAACAAAATATACAAAAGAGTGGATGAATAATACAATTACTCAATGAGGGGTTAGAAAATATTACAAAATCAATAAATAATGTAATGGCTAGAAAGAAGGTCTAAAATACAATTCTAAAATCCCTCTATATTAAACATGCATCATATAACTTACAATTAGATCAAGTGTGAAATATGGAGAGGCAAGCAAAAGGTTCACACATATTAAAGGCCACATGCAGAGTATGGTGATGTCTGTGTCTCAATATATGGGGTTTAGGGGTATCCCCAACCCACAATTAGATTCCCACTATGCCTCCTCAATAGGGATAAACTTACTATTGGTCAACCATAGCGCTTCTCAATAGGCCAGATAGTGGAGATCTCTATTATTGTAGTCAGAGCAGCCAACTCTTAGATTTCGATGAAATATCATATCAAATATTACATATATTGGAACATTTGGTGTGGTGTGTGTAAAATAATAATTTTCACATTCTCAATACTATTTATGCACAAAGAAAATTCATACCGTCATATTCAAAGGATACCCTTTTACAAAACATACTAATTTCCAAGCCAAATCAAGTATCAAATCATTTCTTATAAAATGAAAAATGAAATATGATATTGAATAAAATAGGTTAGAATGTTTAATAGATTGAATAGATAAGCATTTTAAGATGAGTTAAAATACATTATAAAACTTCCTATAAGACATTCGAAACTAAGTTATAATTAAGGTATGAAGACATTACTACCCAGGTGTCAAAAACATAAAATATAATTAAGTTATAAAAATAGATTATAGAAGTATGGAAGGCCAAATATAAAAATAATTATAAAATAGCTCAAATAGTGTAAAATAAGGAATAAAATGAGTATAACCTAGATCTCCTTCAAATGAATATACTCAATATTTACATTTGCTCACCCTTACTTCCTAATATCTCACAAGTATTCAACATGGCATACAATCCTCATATGCTTACAAGTTAATGCCTTTGAGCACAACCTTCTAACATACCATCCAACAAATTTAAAACTCACCCATGTTTTCACCAATCCTTGACAAGCTTATGCCCAAAAATGGATATATGCTTTTAGATCCTCCTAACACACAAAAATCTCTTCTTACAACATGAAAGCATACATGAATAGAAGTCGAGCAACTTATACTTGAGCCATGTGATAATTTATAATTTAAACCAACCATATGGATTAACTTGTATGCGTATATGCTCTTCTTCTAGTGTCCACATCATCCTCTTGTTTTCATCCCATAATTCGAACTATCATCATATAATCTAATCACTTGCACAAATACTTCTTGTAGGTATTAAATCAAGCATCTTATATACAACATTTAAGTATCCAAATTTAGTGCACGAAATTATCACAAGCTACTAACTAATAGAACAACAGTACTTCCATAAATAAACCTTCCACTTAATCAATAACTCCACCAACTTCATCTTAAATTTTCACAAATAACACCTAGATCACTAGCATTTGTTGCACAAGGAGAATCGCACCAATCACCTTCCAAGCATCCTCCAAATACACCATATTAGCCTACAAAACCCACATTATGCTTTCTCTTAAATTAACATAACCAAGGAAACCAAGAGAAAATCATAGCCATAGCAAGTAAAGGAACCAACCAGTAATTTCTCTCAGTACTATAGTACAACCGTACTAACATTATAATAAACTATTCTCATACATACTTACACCTTCAACCATACTTATACTTATGATACATATCCCGAAATCATTCTTTAGCTCCCTAACCCTACACCACCGCAATAATCCAACCATGCTCTAATCCTCTCACTCAGCACCATCTTCATATCTCCATAATTATCTTCCTCATCTATGAAAAAAATATAAGGAAGCAACAAAGCACCAAGTTTATCAATATACAACAATTATACAAGTGTAAATATATACAAATATTCCTATATATGCCAGATTTCATCCTCCTTCCTTTCCTTACAAATTTTTTTCCCGTCTCCTTAAAATAGGGAAATTAGCAAACCTCAATATTTAAAGCATTACCATTATCACATTATAACCATTACACCATTACACCATCTTCCATTTCCGACTAAATTTAATAAATACAAACCTCTCCCACAACAATCAAATCATAATTGGCACAACTTGCAAATACTTATGCATTTACATCTTATATTCATGTGTGCACACACATCTTTATCATATCATCAATTGTATCTTCAACATTCTAACAATCAACAACAATGTCTCCTTCACCAATCCTTCAAAGATTACAACATTTCATCAAACTCTCCATTTTCGGTTCTCAACGGCAATTTGTCAACTACCTTGAAGGCATCTTTCAAACACCCAATTTAGTATAGAAATTCCTTACTAATTACTTCCATCTTTACACTAACAAGAACAACAATAATAGCAACAACAATTAATCCAAAGGATCATCTAAGACATGCTAAATCCCACAAGGATCCCACTTGAAATAAGATACTTGACAATAATCAAGAAACAACATCAAACCAATCAACATAACCCATTAAAGGAATAAGAAGGATCAAGGTCATGGCAAATAAAATATTTTACAAATTCAACCCACTCACCTTCGACTTAACTTCCCCATCTTCTTCTTCTTCCTTTTCTTCTTCTTCTTCCAAAGAAACCAATATATCTTTGCTAAGCCCTAACTCTGCCAAAACTCATTTTTAAAAGCTCATAGAAAATAAAATCTCTCTCGGTTCTACAATAACTAGCCTATTGTTACCATCTGTTAGATTTACGTACAGTGATGGGTTGCAACAAAAATAGTTAAAAATGAAAGGATTTGAGGCACTACATTACTAATGTTTCATAATGAAATTAAGAAGATTATTAACAACTTACTTCTAGGATATGAGAAAATATATGCTTGTCCATATATATAATCGTATGCTATTTTGGAGTAGAAGGCAAACAAGGAAAGATTATTTAATATTTAGTGCTTCTAGGTAGAACATAAATGATTGTATTTTGCATCTCAAATATCTACATTGAGATAAAGAAAAAGCATGCAAAAATTTTGAGATGGTTTCCTTTAAAACCTAGGCTTTAACAATTATTCATGTTTTTGTTGATATCTCCCCCTCATGAAATAGTAAGATGAAAGTCATAATAAAAATGGGTTATTAAGGCATCAAGAAAATTCTAAGGCTTGACAACATTTTGATTCTTCAAAAGGCAAGTTTATTCAATATGTATTACTTCTAGAAGGAATGTGAACATAAGTAGTGGGGATTCTGCATCTTAAACATCTATACAAAGATGAAGAAAAAGTTTATAAAAGTTTTGAGATGACTTCCTATAAAACTTAGGCTCCAAAGATTATTTATGTCTTCAATGATATCTCCCCTTATGAGATGGCATGATGAAGGTCGTACTAAAAATGGGTTATTGAGGTATCCTGTAGTTTTATAGGCTTTGAAGCAATTTGATTCTTTATATTCAAAATTTTCTTTTAACCATTATGATGTATATTTAGCTTTAGCTTTTGATGGGTTTAATCCATTCAGGACTATGAATATTGTTATTCATAATACTTGGTTGGTCATTCTAAATATTTATAATTTGCCACTCTAGTTATTAATGAGTGTACATTTATTCATATTATTTAATATCATTTTGTTCACTCATTAGGCATTTATTAGAGCACTATTGTGGAATTCGATGCTAAACACAATGAATATTGTATCTTTAGGCTTTAGGCAGTGCTTAAGATGAGAGAGAACCAAAAGAAGCATTTTAGAGCCAAAATGAGAAAGATAGAGTTCTCTCGGTATCAACCATCGAAGAACAGGCTAAACAAACCCACTTATGGGAATCTTACCTCCGTGCTTATGGCCGTAAGCCTCACCCAGAGAATCTTGAGTGCATTCTTATGCCTATAAGAAGAAGCATAAAGGCAAACAGAGGGACTTGCGGGTATGGCTTACAGCATAAGTCAGATCATAAGGACTGTCTAGAGGAGCTTAAGAGGAGCAACATGCGCCATATGGGTGGCCGCAAGGAAAATTCAGAGAATCTTATGGTCCAACATTTACACCCATAAAAAGGGACCATAACACCAAACAGAAGATCTTACAGATGGGACTTACGGCCTTAAGTGACCTCGTAAGGCTCATGACTCATCATCTCCAGATCCTTACCACTGTGTTCTTATGCCCGTAAGCTGCTCATAAGTGGCAAGATATAATTATTCCTGAATAAGGTTTTCAGGGGGCCTTTTGTTATTTTGATGGCGAGGCTAGGGGAAAGAAAGAGGCGATTCTCCAGAGTTTTGGAGGTGAATCAAGAAGGAGAAACAACCCATCTATCTTGAGGATATAGATTGAAGCCGTTAAGGATTAGCTTAGCGGCATCTTTGGAAGGTCCTTGGGAAGATTAGACGGCAATCTCAACGGCAAAATTGAGAATGTGATTTCTATGTTTTCATTTATTCTTATTGTGCCTTATGAATTGTATTGTTGTTCTCCATTAATGGAGAACTAAGTTTTTCTATTCTTGGGAGTAGATAAACTCTAGGGTTTGATTTATTTTGACCTTGGTTATGGATCTTTATGCTTTAATAAATTTCTAATTGCAATTCATACTATTTAAATTCAATAATGTGTTATCAATGTCTTGAATGCTATCAAGGTGAAAGCCCTAGTTTCATGTATGATTTGCTTGTGTGAAGAGTCAAAAGACCCACTTAGCATTGGTATGCCATGATTGAAAATGATTGTGAGTAAGCCTAGAAATGGAGTACTTTGGAGTCGAGAGTTCTCCCACAATCATCCTGACTGAATTAGCAAGTAATTCCATGCTCTTCAAAATCGTAGAGAATAGATTTTAGTAGAAATTACATTTCTATTATTTATGGAATTAGGGGCAACCACTTTACAAGAAGGGTTGTCTATTTATTGCAATCTTGTTAGTTCACTTTGAGTTTTCATAGAGTGTAATGCAATTATGGGGTATCTATATCAACACTGTATTCGATTAGTTACTACTTGCCCTTGCAAGAGGGGGCAGTATATTTTAAGATTTCTCTCAGTTCAAATAGGATTGCTAACTAACAACCTTTATCCTGGACTTATAAAACCCTATAGGAATTCTAGCCCAAGCATCTTGTTCCCCCTTGCTTATTTGACAGATTTTAATTAGTATTCTTGATTTCTTGTTTTCTTTTCATGTTCGGACATCACAACTTCTACTAGGCTAGTTTCAGAGTTAGGATTAGTACTAGTACTCTCTATTTTCCCTATGGATTGATATCCTGCTCTCGAACACATTTTACTACTTGATCGGCATGTACACTTGCGTCTCATATCAGTAATGTATGAAGCAACATAATTTAATTATGTTACTAATTATTATGGGTTCAAAGACTCTAGGTAATATGGTTGATATCTAAATCTAATCTTTGATACAAGAATTGAAGAAATTATGGGAGATTATACTTGAAAGTTTTTATACCTCACTTCTTTTGATGCCTTTGTTAATTAAAAGTTTGAGTTGGATGCAACATTAATGTGGATGATATCTTACTTTCAAGCATATGCTAACTTATATGGGTGCAATACTAGTGGAGAATATACTTGTCCTTGTTAGATTTTGAAATTGAATCAAAAATAGTTATGACATGGGGGAAGTGATGCTTGGAATCTATCTATGGATTTTACTATGATGGGCGATCATTTGATGGATCTTAAGAATTAAGAAGTGCAGTTAATCCTCTCGCAAGGGCTAATAAAACAATTAGATATGCTTAGTGTTGCTATAGGAAATGAAGATGAAACTGATAAGGCTTAGAAGTAGGAAAGCATTCTTTTTATATGGCCTTATTAGGAGCATTAACTTTTGCATGACAATTTCAATGTTATGCATATTGAGAAGAATATGTGATAGTATTATTTATATGATAATATGACAATAAGAAAAATTGAAAGATAACAACAAGGCATGATGCATCCTAGAGGATATAGTTTTAAGAGATATTCTACTGCCAAAAATACATCCAAATGGTAATGTATTTTACTTGCCTAGTGCTAGTTACTAAATGACTAGAAAAGAAAAGATGCTTTTTCTTAAGGTATTGAAGGAGATGAAAATTCTAGTGGAGTATTCATCTAATATCACAAAATACATCCAAAATTTATGATTGTCATCTTTAAATACAAGAGTTCTTCCAATTGTGATTTGGAGTACTTGCGTGGCAATGTACACTCAGTTATAATTGAATCTTGTCAATACTTTAAAGATATGCGATAAGTGCAAAACAGTTCATGCTTTTCATGTTATGTACACTGTATTCAACATGGATTCTAACATGTTTAGCACATAATTAGTACAAACTTTCATTTTTTTTGTTCACCACGGTCTTTATTTCTGTTTTAGAAAAAAATAAGCGAATTCATGAGTGTTTTGAAGCAAAATAGGCCAAGTTGCTGAATCAAAGCTTTACCACGGCTCACAACCGGTGTGGTGACAAGGTACCAAGCCCGTTATCTACACTTACCACTATCGTTATAAAGTATTGGCAGAGTGGAACCACTGGAAGAAACATAGAAGCCACAACAGCCTCACAACAGCTGTTGTGAAAACCATAACAGCCGTGATCTAGCCATACAATGCCCAGAGAGTTGTACTAGGACGGGACTTGGAGCCCGAGTAATAACTTACTCACCACAGCCATCGTAACTTCTGTGGTGAGGCTGTGGCAGACTTGATCCTATAAATACTCTATGTTTCTCGAAATTCAAGGATATTATTTTGCCGAATAAGGTAGGGCAGTCGAAGTCATGGAGATCTGAGTGGCTGGAGACAAGTTTATTTAATATTCCAACATATCTCGATGAGTTTCTCAAGGATAATCCAAAGGTCATTATTAGAGGAGGATGTGCGAAGGCATTCAACGTCATCTTGTTAATCTTGGATCCTCTCACCCTTAACCTTGGCAAACCTATTGGAGGGAGTTAGTTTAGAAATTCTTTAAAAGCTTATCTATTCTTTGGTTTTGTGGCACTCTCTTGCTTTGATTGATTATTTTATGATCCATAAAAACCTAATTCGAGGGGAATTATATGTTTAGATCCCTCAATTATTGTTTGTGAATTTTGATTTATGATTTAATAAATCTTTCTAGCCTTTTGTGAAATCATTGCATGTTTTCTTGAATGATATTTTTGTTAATGTGGATGAGGAAGATATGCCCCCATGTTAGAAGGCCTGTGCCATGATAGATCTATGCATTCTCTAAGAGGTTAGGTTTGCTAGATCTTTGGATTAGGGATCGATTGCCCTTTAGGCTTAGCAATTGATTTGTCCCTTTTAGATAAGTTCTCATACCTAAGGCAAACATAGAAGATTGGGGGTAGGAAGAGATTCCACCTTAAGTTCCTAGTGATTTAGACCTAGTTGCCAAGAGATTGGGACTAGTAAGCCTTTGAATTCCCCTGGTCCAATTCTAGAACATGATTGTCACACTCATAAGTAATAATCAAGATAACAATCATACAACCTCATCAACTCCTTCAAATTGTGCTTAATGATTCTTCAATTGTATTGTGTAATAAATTGTAGAAGTAGGACAAAGAAACAACATAAACGTCTAGGCTATTGATTAAATGAAAAAGAAGTAATAGGAGCCTCTCGCCGTTCCTGGGGAAATATGACCCTTATGCTCACCCACAAGGTATTACTTGACAACCCGTACACTTGCGGTATTAACGAACCAATTGCAATAATATTCACATATTTATATTTGCATAATTCTCACACCTCATAAGCCGTCTGTCAATATGCGCTCAAAGATTCTTTGTGAAAATGACTCAAAGTACATGAGATTAGAATTGCCTTCATATTATGCAAATTGAAAAATACTATCCCTCAAACTTTCTTCACAATCATGGTCAACTTAATTGTTTATTCAGCAACTAAGGTAAAATTATCTAGTCTAGTCATATACCAATCAATATATCTTATAGAAAGACAAATTTCTTAACCTAACAATGAATTTCCTCAAACTATATATTACCATTAACATGATTTTTTTTATAATTTTGTATCATGTTTTCTATGGAAATTCTTACACTCAAGAATTATGTTAAAAATAAAGCCCATGCAGGTTCAATTGTGAAAAGATACTTGGAACATAAATCTATAATCTTTTGTTCATGACATTTATTGGTGTCAAAACTAAATTTATCTAACCCAAATGTAATAATGAAGTAGTCCCATATCTATTAGAAGAACTTGCTACTTTTAATTCAAGTCCTCCTTTAGGGAGAAAATGTTACACCATAAACCTAAAACTAGCACATACATCATACTGGATACTCTACTAGTTGATAACATAAATACATAAAGGTTTTTTTCAAACAACAATTACAAATGCGACCATGAGTGTTTAAAATGATATGCTCTAATGATGGGAGAGGGAGAGAGAGAGAGAGAGAGAGAGAGAGAGAGAGAGAGAACTTGTCTCCACGCAAATGCTCTAACTTACCCACCTATGGCTCTTAGACCACAAAATTTGACAACACTATCGGAATCTGAAAGCACAATTGCACTTTTATGAGTTTCCACTTAGTAAGTATAAATAATTGAAACTAGTAATAGTCTGGGACATAAGCATATTGATAGGACAAAAACCAACTACATCCGAATGATAGCATTGATACCCAATTACAATTTATAAAATTGTAAATGCTAACCTCTACTCATGCAACTACCATTCCTATGCGAGTGTGACCACAAAAGATATGAAAGTGTAAACACCAAATTATAGAGCCTTACGGTGGGAACCATATGCATATACTTTTTCTAACCATATAAGCATGCAAACATCCAAGTTTTAAAAAATGCAGAGTTCACTTTATTTTCATGCGACCAATGGGACAAACACCACCTTGAAATTAAGTGATCGCATGTTTATGTATTTAATCTTTCAATCCAAATACTTTTGCCATGTGATTAACCTTTTAAACTATGTATTTTTACCATGTGATTGACTTTTCTATCAATGTACTTTTGCCATGTGAGTGACCTTTTGGTCCATATACCTTTGTCATGTGTTTTGTGAGTGTTTGGAAAACTAGTCACAATACCTTGTAAGTTCATATACAAGAGGCAAGTTATGCAGGTGAAACCATTTATAAGCAAATCAATATGCATATGGGATCTTATTCAAGTAATTTCATGTGTGAATGCAACCAAATACATGTTAAATCATATACTCACCTTCTCAAGTGCACATGTAATGCATGTAAGGTTGTGCAAATGTAAGCATTAACCTATTATTAATATCACATCCAGTTAAGCAAGTGGGCAACGTATTGAGGAACTCCCATGTAATTCCATGAACCAATTTAAACACGAAACACAAATTCATTTTACCAGGTTTCATTGCCAAGTTTATCTATTATTCCAATAAAAACAAAACTAGTGCACACCAAATAAAACCTATTGATGCATGTACTCATCAATCCACATAAAAATTGTAATATAGAAGTGCACTTAAAGTTAACATCGAAGCCATATAGTTCAAATAGCCCATAAAAAAAAATGCATCTCACATAACCACATACCATTACCACTTCCATTGAACTAACAAACATTTACACATTATAATTTCACATAACCATCCACAACACAAAAATCTTACAACCATTTAAGCTGTACACATCACAAACATACACACCACGTAAATCACATAAACCATATAACAAGACTTGATTCGATTACCATGCATCTCTATGAAAAAGCATTACACAATAGCATTCAATGTCGGTTTATACTCACCTATGAAAAAGCATTACACAATAGCATTCAATGTCGATTTATACTCACCTTTGGAGAACGGTTGTTCTACTGATGATATATTCTTTCTTCCTAATCTTGTTCTCTTTGATGAGGCCCTATAAAACATTTACAAGCTTATCAATATGCTTTTCATGTTCATGTGCTATCATGATTGTGAAATTCTTGTTGGCATGTTTTGCAAAGCTTGTAGATAGACAACACCTATATGGATTAGTTTGACCACAACTTTGCCCACAATTATCCAAACCTCATAATTATTGTGACTAGTACAATTAAAGACATAAATTTATAACATATTTGAATTATAATACATTCTGAACCTTCCTTGCATTATGGAAGTATCTTGCATTCCAGCCCGGTTTCTGAATATTAGCAGCGTAATCATGCCACACTCAAACATGCATAACTCCAACCTTAGCAATTCAAACGAAATGAAATTTTGCAGGGACTTGGATAAGACATAAATGAACATTTCTTCTACTTTACACTTTGGCTAATTCTTCTTTAAAGGTCACAAAATACATCATGCAATCTGCCAGACCTGCATATACCCATCAACCGGGATAGATTCCTTGAAAAGGCCCATAACTCTCAAGTTTTAAACCCTAACAAGATCGAATTTGGTAGGTGTATAATTGAGATGGAAGAAAACATATGTCTAATTTCAAGATTGTCCAAATTCACCCTCTTAGTCCTCCTAATCAGCCAATTCTGTTGCCAATCTAGAGCCTAAAAACCTTTCGACTTCTTCTATAACAACCTTCTCTAAGCACTAACTCCCAGTACAGGGGTGCTTCCCCTCTTTCCCGGTTTTAAAGAGTTGGAGAGAAAATTCTTCACACTACAATACAGGGGTGCTACAGTAATTTCTGAAATTATTCCTTTTCCCTTTTGAGCTACAGTAATTTCTGAAATTATTCTTTTTCCCTTTTGAGAATTCACTACGGTAAAAAGAATAAACCATCTTATTTAATATTACCTAAATACCTCTCATGCCACTAGACATGGGCGCGGGCCGTCAGGAAAACCGGCCCGGCCTGGAACCAGCCCGCCGGTTCAGTGACCCGGTGGGCTGGTTCATTGACCCGTAACCGGTCCGTACTGTAGACGGGCCGGTTACGGGTTAAGATTTTCCCAACCCGTGACCCGGCGGGCCGGGCCTAACCGGGTTGGGTAGTTTAAGGACAACAAAAACCAACCACTTGAGCTATAATTTATTTTTAACATTTATTAGAAAATTATATATAGATAGATGTAGGATATGGATCAAAATATTTTACATATATATTTAATTTATAAAAAATTAAAAGACCATATAATAAATTAAAAAAACTATATAAATCAATCTGTAAAATATCAAAGTATCAAACAATAAATTTTCATAAATATATTTTTTTTAAAAATAATTATTTTGTCAATCGTCTTTTGGCTCATAAGCACTAAGTCCCTACACATGCACACTCTTAAATTCTCTTAACTAGGGCACTCTTATTTGTCACATATATATTAGATTATTTTGTTTCAATTTATAAAATAAAAAATAAAATTACAAAAAAATATTTTTAAATTATGTATATTAATTTATAAAAAATATATTAGTAAAAAAGGAATATCTTTTAATAATGGTTAACATTATGAGCACACCTGGCTCAATAGTCATTGAGTCCGACCAAGACCTATATGGTACCGATTAAGTAAGTGGGTGACAGATTACACTGTGTAACAGAACTACGTGGGCTTTGATTCCTCTCACACCCAGGAGGATACGTAGGCAACTAGATTCGGCATGTAAACGAATTAAGTCCAAACCATTTATTTTCAAATTTAGTGTAATTTAAAATTTTAGTGAAATTTAGTGTAATGCGTGGGACATCTCTTATTTTTTGAAAACTTGTGGTCTTCATGTTTGGGGTCTTAATTGATTAATTTTTTTTTTTAGAAAATTTTCTGAATTTTTTCTTGAATTTTCACAAATTTTTTGAATTTTTTATGAATTTTCTGTATTTTTTTGAATTTTTTAAAATTTCTTTTTGAGGTGGGCCAACTTGAAAGCCGGGCCGGTTCCGACGGGCCAACCCGGCCCGGCGGGTTCTAAGCCCAGCCGGGCCGGGGCCGAGTCCGGGTCGGTGGGCCGGTGAGGAATATATGCCCCCATGTTAATTGGCCTTTGTTTATTTATTTATTTATTTTTTAAATCGAGTGGGTCTCACACCATCCACGGTTCATATATATATATATATATATATATTCAATTTTGTTTTAATTATTTTTTATTGTTTTTCATACATATTTAAATATAGGCATGATTTTGTCCATTTAAATTTTACTTTAATTGCTTTCCATTATTTTTCAAACATATATAGATATAGACATGATTTTTTGTATTTTAATGTTGTTTTTATTATTTTAAACAATAAAATAAAAAATAAATAAATAAATATATATATATATATATATTGTGTTTTTTATTTTTTATTGTTTTCCATACATATATATATATACATATGTGATTTTTTTATTGTTTGTATATTATATTATTTATTATTATTTTATTAAATTTATCTAATAATATTGGTGTTTGGTTATTTTTTTTTTATTCATTTTTTTTGTTAAGTGATTTTATTTTATTTTTTTAATTTTGTTTTAGATAATTTGTATCATTACATGAAACCCGTAATGTAAGCATGGGCATCCATGCTAGTTAATAATTATATATACAATTCCCGTCATCTGGGTCCATATGCAGACTGCACTGCATACGATCCATATCAATTAAGAATGTTACATGTTGGTTAAGGATGTTACTAAAAATATGTGTTTCCAATGTGAAAAGGTGAAGAAAAAAAAGTGTCTCAGAATGTGCTTGATAATCACATGTTAGTACAAGCATATCAATGTCTGCTTTTCATGAGTAGTATTAGGATTCAATGAAACAGTGGCATCACGTAGGATTTTATCCCTTCAAATCATAAGTTGCAACATCAGAATTTAATTTTTTTTTAAAAAAAAAATTAATTTTTTTATTATCTAAACTTGTAAATACTAAACAGAAAACTTGTAAATACTTGGGAGGGGGTTTGCGGTTTACTATTTAGGGTTTCGGGCTTAGGGTTTAGGGTTTAGGATTTAGGGTTTCTGCTTTAGAATTTTGGGTATAGTTTTTATACTATATGGGTATATGATTTTAGGGTTTTATGTAGGGTTCAAAATTTTAAAAATTTAGTAATTTATACGATTTGAATTTAAAGTTTATAAAAAAATAACGAGGATGATGATGTAGATGCCAATTTGTCATCCATGTCATTTAAAAACTCTATTTAGTCTGATGTGGCAATTTATAATTACAAGGGGATATAATCTGATGTGGCGTCACCGTTTCATATAATCCTATCTCTCATGAGTAAGCTATCAAAACTTCATTTGTTTTAGAAATTTGTTCCTGTTAAGGTTTCCATTTATACTTGCTGATAGTATTTCTGTTATAGACAACATAGCAACATTATTAAGAGAACTCACAGTCGTTGTCTACTATCCCAATGTGAAATAAAAAAAAAATTCATAGCCAAAACGTTTCAGACTAGTTACGTGATCGAGTAAGATTTAAGTTATTTAAATTTGAAGCTTAAACTTAATTTGTAGTCAGTTTTTCTTTTAATAACTTTAGGCCAATCATTTTGTTGAAAATTTGAAATTGCTTTCTAGTGGTTCTTGTGATCTAGTTAGAGATTTACGGTTGACAATGTTAATGTGTATAAGTTTCACACTAAAGCAAGTGAAAGATCTTGCAAACTTTATGTTATATCTAAGACAATAAGTTATATTAGCTCCAGAGATTAATAACATATTGAAGAGAAATATGCTACTATGCAATGCTAAATTAAATAACTCAACTTATTTATTTTTTGGTAGTTTTAAGGTTGTTTTATTCAAGTGTGATTAGATTGATGTCATATAGGCTACAAGGACCAATTTGGAAAAACTCCCGTAAATTTCTCACATTTAGTTCATAACGGAGATAGTATAGTTGATGATCTTTTTATTATATTATCATAAGAAAAAAAAAAAGCATATTACGTTCATGGTGCTCAAGATGAAGGTTAGATGGTTGTGAAGCAAGTAGAGATATTTTTGACATGGGTGATGTAAAATGCATTAGAGAAAACCTCTATTCTTGATAGGTTGGAAAGACTCTTTCACTACCATGCATGATAACTCAATATGGGCAAAGAGTATGTTATAAGTAAAGAATGGTTAAAAAGATCCGGAAAACTCAGGAAAGAACAACTTTCTAGATGTTAGATACAGAAATAAGAAAACATGAGAAGAAAGATAGAGGGAACTAAGTTCACTGAGTTTCAGAACAAAACGTTTACAAGGTTTAACCTGATATATTTATAAAATCAAAGATTTCTCAACCAATCAACTCTAATAAATACTAGTAACTTTAATAGTCTCTAACAACTGCTAACAACTTTAATTGTCTCCAGCAACTCTAACATTGGCCAAACATTCAATAACAACTTCCTAACAATCTTTTAACAACATAACTACTTTTACAGCTGATAAGTGCTTGTGCGATAAGAATGCGAAGTGTTCTTTCCTTATGATGTGCATTACTTTTATCGGGTTTTAACGCTAATATGTGTGTATTTATGTTACTTTCATGCAGATAGGGCTGTGAGGCCGAATATTATAGAAAGAAGCCAATGTGGATCGTAAATGCACCATTTGGAGGAAATCTTGAGAAGGTTCAAACGCGAAGACATAAGTCGGGTTCAAAATGCGGGAATGTGTGCCAACCTCCACATATTCAATTTAGCACAACGATTTGGAATGGCACAAGGGCAGTCACATTCAAGCATTCTGGCTTGTGCATGTATAGCAAGATCTCCACCAACATTTCCGTTATTGAAGATGCAAAGCGATCTACGACGTAAACATGTGCCTGTTTACGTTACCTCGATGAAAACATGGATTTGGAAGTGTTTCAGGACGACTGTAGCAGGGTACAGTAGCAGGTACTGTTCACAACCGGCTGAAGGAGTAAAACAGAGAATTCACATGGGCGTGTGAAAATTCCACACGCCCGTGCGAAAAATCTACAGGCGCCCACATGGGCATGTGGATTCCCGATTCCAGCCCTATTTAAGGCCGATTTCAGCCCCGATTTCAGAAGTCTTTTATCCATCTTTTCTCCAACTTGAGAGAGGGATGCGGCTAGGGTTTTGAGAGGCATTGGCTAGGGATTTTGAGAGGTTCTATGACTCCGACATCACGCTCCGTTTGGAAGAAGGTTAGTGGGAGAGCTTTCATCGGCACCGATCCGGCGATGTGTATCATAGGCCTAACAAAGGGACCTTTGGATGACCACAAGACCATCGCCATGACTATCGAGGGGGTTTTCTATGGATTCTTTGCTTTTACATTTGATTTCATTGATTGTAATTAGCTCCATGGAGAGTTAAACCCCCTAGTGGGTACTTGGGTATTTGTGAACCCTAGGATGTATTCGTTTCATTAAACCTCTTTATTATGCTTTCAATTAATTGATGTTTTATTTGAGTTCCAATCTTGAATGCTTAATTGTATGAATACTCCCTTAGAGTGACACTAGGGTTGAGAGTTCTTGTTGGTAACCCTTGTGAGTGAGTGACACACCACGAGAGTTAGACAAAAATAGATTGGAGAGGGTTGAGAGGGTGAGTCGAGAGGTAGCGGAGCGTCCCCTTTCCCCTCCGGTGTGATTTATTCTACCTCTATTTCCTCAAGTTCTTTGTGGTCATAGTAGAGTGAATAGACTAAAGGATGACCTTCCGCCGGGGCTTAGTTGCGGGTGCAACGGAGTGAAGCGTTGAAGTGATTTTAGCACCTAGGGCTTAATTGTGGCTAGGGACCTTCCACCTGGACCAAAGGGTTAGGTCTACATCTAGGAAGAGGATTTATCACTTGTAATCCCTAGAACTCATTGCAATTCTATACGAGTGCGAGGTTGAGAGGTTATTCAATTTCTCCTCCGGGATATGTATAGAGTTAGGCATGGTTGACCTTAGATTTGGGACCATGTATTTAAGGATCTCCACGACTCATTATTCCATCAGTTAGAAAGTATAATAGAGGATTCTTGCACTTGAAATTATTGTCCTAGGCGGAACAATATCCGTGTACCCCATTTATATAGATTGCCTTACCTTCTCCTTTACTTGTGCTCTCTTTCTTGTTCTTTTACTTTTGTTATTTCACATCTTGTCACACATATCACTATTCATCTTTCACTTAGTTAAGAAACAATTTAAGTGTTTTTATTCCCTACTCCCTGTGGATACGATACCCCACTCATCTAGGATTTTATTACTTTGACAAACCCGTGCACTTGCGGGACATACACAAGGGGCGTTGTCAACAGGCTAAATTAAAACATGATGCATCTTCTAGAAACGAGTTCTTCCAACGGACCAACACTTGAATAATTACTTGATTAGGCCTTTTGATTTTTATTCTTCCTAAAATAGCCTATTCCAAAGAATGAACTAGGTAGGATTATGAAGTTGAGAACCAATGAGATTTTCCAAAGCCTAGCTTATTCTTCATTTGTGAAACATGAAAAACTAAATATAGCTAAAAACATACAGGTAAATCAAGCCTATAGGCAACCGAACCAACCTTATCTAGCATTTTACAAGGTCCAAAATAGAATGGAAACAGCTTCCAAAATTAGATATCCACCAAGAAATTTTGTCTATAAGGTTGTGAATGAAGACATACCCATTTACCAATGGAAAACTCCTTTTCTAACCTATGCTTGTTAGCCTAACTTTTTGTTCAATTCTAAGCATGAACCAAGTGATGTTTCGGTAATTGTTGCATCTATTATTATGTTTGCAAGCTGTTGTCAACTGTAAGAGAGATTAATCACCAAAGACATATTAAATGAATAGGAAGAGGATATCTATATAAAGCTTCAAAAGGAGTGGTGTGAACAACAGAAAAGTAATTGGTATTGTACCACCATTCTATAAGAGATAACTATTGATTGGGATGCAAGTGTACGTGCCGATCGCGTAATAATAGTGTGAGTAAAGCAAAGTGTTGGTCCATAAGGAAGAAAGTGAATACTAGTAATAGCCCAAGTTCCAAAAATTAGCCTAATCTATCGAATGAAGTGTGTGTGAGCAAAAGATAATGAAACAAGAAATACGGAAATAAAACAAAAGAGAAGTCAGGGAAAGAAACAATGTCCGAGAATAATATCTATCTAGGGTTATGAAGTATAGGACAAAAGTTGTCTAAGTATGAAATTCGATTCAAACCGAGAGGTTTCCTAAATTATACTAAATCCCAATTTCTCAGGCGAAGAGTAATTGAATATGTGTAGAGCTGATACAGACATCTACACAATTGCATTAACACTCTATGAAATCTCACCATGAGTTATGACAATCTCTTAAGTAGATAATCCCCTAGAAGAAAGAGATTAATCCTAATCTGGATATAGAGTAAAGATGCGATTCTCCTAAGATCTACTCCACTTGATTGCAAAGAGTGTGAAAATTATCACTAACTCATTAGGGAGAATTGAGGGAGATAGGGTCTCCAAAGTAACTTAACTAGAGGAATACTCACAATCCTCTCGAATTGTGGCATTTCTATGTTAGATGGGAATTTCTTCTCATCAACAAGCATGTCAAACATATGAAAACTAGGGGGCTCTCTCCACAATAGCAATCATTCAATAGAAACAAGCAATTAAATACGAAAATATGAATTGGAATTAGGAAAATAATTAAAGCATCAAAGATCAAACAACCAATGCCAATGAAACAAACCCTAGAGTTTAACTATGCCCAAACATCCAACAAATTAGCCCTCCATTAAAGGAGAGCAACAATCCAATCCAAGTGAATTAAAATAATATAGAGAATAACAAAACTCCCTCAAAGCTTGCAATCTCCTTTGATGGATGAAGTTCTTCGAAGATTCCCCAAAATCACCGCCGAGATCTCTCCACAACGGCTCCCTTGAAGCTTTGAACCTTCTCCTAATCTCTTCCTCTTATTTTTTTTCTTCTCCTGGAAGATATCTAATGGAAAACACCCTAAATTGCCGACCAAAGGGCGACCATAGAGTAGAGAAGAAGATCCACCTAAAAGCCCTAATTTATGGCTTTTATAACTCAAGAATCAGGGTTTCTTACGGCTGCTACAATAACCCTTACGATGGTAACAGTTACCCATAAGGTTCTCGGGTTGGAGCTTACAACCGTAACCAGCCCGTAAAGGTTCTTGTGAATAGTAACTTGCTACAGTAATGATGCCCTGTGCTAAACTTGACCATGGTTTGGTTCCAGTTCAGTTTCGGTTTTATAAACTATAGAACTTGAACCGAACCCTAGTCTTAAGGTTTCGGTTCTATGTTTGGTTCCAATACGGTTCCTGTTCCGATTCAGTTCTAAAAAAGTTGGTTCTGATTAATTAAAATATATAAAAAATTATATTATATATACTTTTTTATTTAAAAATAAAATAGAACCGGAACCGATTGTTCAGTTTCGGTTCGGTTCGATTTGGTTTCCGGATTTCAACTCATAAGAACCTTAGTCAAAACCTTTAAATTTTTTGTTCAAGGTTTCGGTTTGGAACTAAAACCGTTTTTACGATTCTAATAGTGCCGATTCTGATTTGATTCTATAGTTCAAACCTAACTGATGTCAGGTCTAGCCAATGCGCTGCTTTAGTAATATTTACGTCTGTAACCTGCCCATAATAGTTTCGTAAATAATGATGTTCTACAGTGGCATGAACATTGCACTACTACAGTAAACACCCCTAATAATACCCGCAAGCTCACCTGCAAGTCACTCTAGAATCTTTGTTTTTCTTCCAAAATTAGTACAAATCGCTTCAAACTTGTTCCTCTTGATCTGTATGTCTTCATTCTAGCCTGAATATGAAATAGAAGCATATTAAGCACCAAATTCAATCATATATTCAATAATTACATACAAAGTGCTATAAATAATAGTAATCAAATACATTCTTTCAAGCACTTATCAACCACTTATTGCAATGCTTCAATTGATCACGTGAAACTTATCACAAATAACTCTCAAGGACTTGATTAATCACTTTTGATCATCTATCTGTTTGGAGATGCTACATCATGGATATTTTCAATGAGAGACCCTGCAACTAGCAAAATTTCTTACCAAAATCTACTTGTGGATACACAATCTATTTCACTTATTATGTTTTCAAGAAGGTCATATAGTTTGAACACATGGTCCAAACCCAAATGAAATTTTGATCATCTATCAAAGAATAAAGAATGAATTGATCTTGTAGGATTCCCAAGAAATTCTTGGATTTCTCCCAAAAGAAGATAATTATTTAGCAGCTTCTCAAGTTCCATTAATAGGCAAGACATTGAGGAAGATCTAAAATGGCATTTTGGGAATCAACCGTTCTATAAGGGACAACCGCTTCTCGCAATGCTTTAGTTGATCACCTGAAACACATCACTCTCAAGGAATTGATTAATCACTTTTGATCTAATTCTATGCTTGTTAGTTCCTCTTGAAGAAAGGAAGGATCCAAAATAATTGATCTTTCTTATAGTTGTTAAATCTCTATTTGATCGATCAATGTAAAATATTTTGAACCCATATTTCTAATAAAATCAAAATGATCTATGGATTGATCAATGGAATCAAAATGGTCTTTGGATTGATCAGAAAATCCTTTCCAACAATAATATCAAAAGAAGGATGTGATAATTGAATGAAATGAGCATATTTATTTAATCAATCTACCACAACTAATATCATAGACTTGCTAAATGAGATAAGGAGTCCTTTAATAACGTCCATGGTTACTTGCTTCCATGCTCCTACTGGAATATTTGGAATAGGCTGCAACAATCTTGGTAATGCAATGGTCTTATATTTATACCTCTAACATGCTTCAGACTCTCCCACATATTGTTTTATTTGTTTTTTTATTCCTTTCCTTTAGAAAACTATAGACATGTGCTTGAGTGTGGCTAGCAAGCCTGCATATATTCCCTAATTTATCTTAATGGTATAGTTGTACTTTCTCCTACTATAAAGCACCATCATTATCTAGTACTAATTTGTTTTCCCTCCTTAAATACCTTTTTTCCATGTGTGTTGTGAGGTTAGGACCTAGCCTCGCTATAATTGGTTCATGGGATCTTGCAGTTTGGAATTTGAAATGTAAGATTGTTACACTTGATCCCACAACTATGAAAAAACAGAAGAGATAGTGATTACTGAATGTTCATGGCTTACGATGTAACATAAGGCATCTGCAACAACATTCTCTCTCCCATTTTTGTAGGATATGTCATGATCATATCCTAGCAGATTGTAAGCAGAGAGTATATAGGTGCAAACCATAGCTTCTTAGCTTGGGCACCTGATATGCCCCTTGCGTATACACCGCAAGTGCATGCATCATAAAAAGTAGTGTAATGTACCTGAATATTGGTTAGTCAACTCCATAGGGACTAGCACTACTAGTACTTCTTCACCCTCTATTATCTAACATATGAAAAGAGATTGATATGCATCCCTCACCGCTCATCCCTTACCCTCAAAATAACGGGCCCGAAATAACAGATCCCATTCCCTTTCTCCTAAATGCCATCCTACACCCTCGTTATGGGAAAAGGTCCTAATGAGAACAAAGATGTCATTAAGAGCAATCAACACAAGAAAGAGAGAGAGAGAGAGATGAGTTTGGTTCTTCTTTTTTCTTCTCTTCTCAATCTTGTCCTTTTTCACCTAACATTTAGATTGTGAAATTTTGTTTTTTTCCTTGTAGTGTCACTAAGAGCTATATTAGGTGATGACAATGATATGAAAGAAAAAACCATCACACTTCTGTGATTTTGTAGTGAAATTTTCATATTAAAGAGTGTTTATTCTATTAGTTTTATTTTGTACAACAATGCTATATTTTGGCTTGACTTTCTTGATGTATTTTAGTCGTATTAAGTACAACAATGTTCAAATGTAGTAAAGCTTGGGTGTAATTTGTACAACAATGCTATTTTTTGCCTAGATTTTTTTTTATTGTATTTTGATTGTATTCAGTTTAAATATAATTGGAATTCTCAGTTAGAGTTTTTCTTTTCTTTTGTTAATCCTTCTTCATTCCCTACTTTATACTGGGTATTTTAAGTAACAACCATGATCAATAACATTTAAGATTCATACTTATTAACAATCTATGTAAACAAAATAATAACTATACTCAATGTAAATAATCCTACCTTCATTAAAATTTCATAATCATTAATAGATTATAGTCTTCATACATAGGAGATGTTAAACAAAATATTAGATTATAGTAGAAGAGCCAAAAATATGACCCAAAAATGGCATACAATCATCTGAAAAAGTACCAAAGTTGTATGTCAATAGTATTCACATTTGCCTAATATTTGTGGTGTTTGAACAGAATTTTAAACCCCAATAATAAAAAACCATCCCCAAGCAGGAGCTTTAACTAATGACATGTTTTGTTATCATGCTTTCTTGTGTAGCTAGCATATCTGGAAATGTTGTTGACCTAATTGAGGAGTTTCCTTAGATTCAGTTGTTGTCATGCTCTGTTTATGGCTGAGATTTCTAGAACTTCTTGTTGTGTAGCTGAAATGTTTGGAGCTTCAACTCCTTCGAAGGCCTGGTGACTTGCTTCTTTATTACTAGTTCCCCTTGCAACAACCTCCTATTCCTAAGAGATTGACTATTAAACATAAAAGAATAAGTATTATTGACCAAACAGACTAACAAACATCATTTTAAACTATATAAACAATATCGCTGACTATCTAGTCACTAGTAGTCAAGACTGGTGAACTATGTGGGATGCCCCTTGACACACCCCTTACGTGTGACCCGAAAGTGCACGGGTTTGTCGAAGTAATAATACTCCGGTGAGTGGGTAGTCGAATCCACATGGAATAGTGATCAGAAACACAAATATTGCTATTTAACTAACGTGAAGATGAATCAATAGTGGTGTGAACAAAATCAATATGAAAAGAACTAAATAAAATAAGAAAGAGAGGCGCAATAAAATGAGAGGAAAGACAATCAATAGAAAGTGGAGCACTCATACATTGCTCTCCCTAGGACTATTGTTCCAAGTGCAATACCAATCATTATACCTCCTAACTGATGTCTAATGATTCTTGGAGATCCTTAAACACACGATCCCAAAACTTAATGTCAACCATGACTAACCCTATACTATGTCCCAATGGAGAAATCTCTCAGTCTCAACACCTCACACTGTACTTGGTTGCTTTAGGCTCTAGGATTCCAAGTGATAAACCATATTCCCTAATATAGATCTAACCCTTTGGTCCAGGCAAAAGATTCCTAATCACAATTAAGCCCCAGATACTAAGGATCACTTCAACGCTTCACTCTATTGCTCGCGCAACTAAGCCCCAGTGGAGTTCGTGTCTTAGCACTTCACTCTATTATGACCGCGAAGAACTCTTGGAATGTGGAGGTAGGGTAAATCACACTGGAGGGGCAAGGGGATACTCCGCTACCTCTCGACTCATCCTCTCTACCCTCTTCAATCTAGCATTGTCTAACTCTCATGGTGTGTCACTCATCTACAAGGATTACCAAGATGGATTCTCAACCCTAGTGTCACTCTAAGGGAAAATCAACACAACAAGCATTCAAGATTGGAACTCAATTAAAAACATCAATTAAGTAAAGCAAAATAAAAGTTCAAAGAAACAATATCATCCTAGGGTTTACAAGTCCAAGCATCCACTAAGGGTTTAGCTCTTCATGGAGCAAAATACAATCAACAATGAAGTCAAAAGTAAAGAGATGCAACCCATGAATAAAAATCCCTTGGAAATCATGTTTATGGTCTTGTGGAGCAGCCTCGGCATCTTCAAAGGTTCCCCCGTCAAGCCTAGGGCACACCTCGCCGAATCGATGCTAATGAAAACTCCCCCAATAACTATCTTCTGACGGAACATGGCGTCGAAAGTCGTAGAACCACTCCAAAAACCTTGCTAAAGCCTCTCTAATCCCTAGCCACATGCCTCTCCAAAGTTGGGGAAGAGATGGAGAAAAGATGGAAAAGAGGATCCCCAAATCGGTACAAGTCGCGGCTTTATAAAGGGCTGGAATCGGGAATCCACATGGCGTGTGGAATTTCCACACGCCCGTGTGAATTTGCAGCAACCTGATTTTCTGCGGCTTGTGAACAGTAACTGTTGCAATAAATTGCTACAGTAACCTTCTACATTATTCCGCTAAAAACACTCCCCAATCCACACTTTTCATCGAGGCAACATAAATGGGCACACGTCTATGCCGTAGATCGCGTTGCTTCTTCAATAAGGGATAACATTGATGAAAATTTTTCTATCATTGCACAAGTCGGAACACATAAGTGTGACTGCCTTTGTGCCCCTCCAATTTACATATTCCATCAAGCATAATGGAGGTTGGCACACACTCATATGTCTTCGAGCACAACTTGTGTCTTCTCGTGTGTGCACTTCAAGATTCTATCAACATAGTGCATTCGCAATCAACTTTGGCTCCTTGATAAAACACAAGTATTAGCGATAAACCTTGATAAAAGTAATGCTCATTGTAAGAAAAAAATACTTCGTATTCTTAGTAGACAAACACTTATCATCCCTGCTAATAATTATTGCTCCAGTGTGAGAACCCTACATCCAATTTTTTCGATGCAATATTAAGAATTATTTCAGTATTGAATATCCATTCATTATTGACCATAGACACCAAATTGATTAAAATACATTTGGAATTGAGAATTATTTCACAATTACTTAAAAATCATGACAATGAATTGCTAACTCTCAAAGTTTTAAATCAAGCTCTCATTTGTTTCACTTTTCATGCATCATCAGTGTGTTCTCTGCATTTTTTGTTGCTTTCTTGTTGTGATTTCTAGTCACCTAAAGCACTATTACCATTAGTGACCTTCATAACAAGAATAATGTTGGTTATAACCACTAAATTAATATTGTATTAAAGAACAAAAAATCATGTGATTAGTTAAAAATTTACATTGTCAGTCCCTTTGTCTTTCCCCTTTCCTCTTCTTGCCATGTTGTAACATCTCACCCCTCAAAATAATTTTATCATTTATGACCTACATAGCAAACACTGTTTTGATTATGACCACTAAATTGTCATCAACTCAGAAAGAAAATAATATGTAATAGTAAGAAACTCATAGTAGGAGCCTTTTCTTTTCCCATTATTTTCTTCCCTTGTTGTGTTCCCTAGCCACTTGAATCAACATCACCAACTGTGATCTTCATGACCTAATAGTTTGTCCATGGTCATCAAATTAACATTGACTTAGATGAGTAATCAAATAAATATGAGCATTAAAATGCTTTCCACATTTGACATTTTCCACTCTTGAAGACCCTGCCTACTCTAGAGAGTTTTATCTTGCCCTTGTTTTGCCCTTCCAATGGTTCCCGCTTCCTCTTCATTGCAGGTTAGTCATACATTATTTTTGACGTTGGTGGAAGTAAAGGTCCAGCTTGAGCTTAACTTGTCCCCCATAAACTATTGAGTCTCAATGGATTGACAATAAATTGGTATGTCTTTAAGTAGGTCTCCCTTTATGGGCCATTTAGCCACATAAGCCAGTGGGTCTCCCCTTGGAATGAAATTGTAGCAATTGCATGTTGGCAAGGGATTTGATAAGTGCTTGTGCGATATGAATACGAAGCGTTCATTCCTTATGTTGAGCATTACTTTTCTTGGGTTTTTACACTATATGTGTGTTTTTATGTTACTTTCGTGCAGGTAGGGTTGTGAGGCCGAGTATGAAGGAAAGAAGCCAATGTGGATCGTAATGCACCGATTTTGGAGGAAATCTTGCTAAGGTTCAAACGCGAAGACATAGGTCGGGTGTGAGATGCTAGAGTGTGTGCCAACCTCCTCGTATTCTAGTTGGAACATCCATTTGGAGGGGCACAAGGGCAGTCACACTCGAGCATTCTAACTTATGCACATAGAACAAGAGCTCCACCAACTTGTCTATCATTGAAGAAGCAAGTGATCCACGACGTGAACGTGTGCCCGTTTGCGTTACCCTGATGAAAGTATGGATTCGGGAAGCTATTTAGGCTGGATACTGCAGCAGAGCAATGCAGCAAGATACTGTAGCAGTGCTGTTCATAGCCGGCTGAGAAAACAGGAATTCAGAGAATCTACACGGGCGTGTGGAAATTATCCACGCCCATGTGGAAATTCCACATGGGCGTGTGAAAAATCCACAGGCCTGTGTAGTCGCCCGAATCCAGCCCTATTTAAAGCCGATTCAGCCCTGATTTCGGCATTCTTTTCTCCATCTTTTCCCCAACTTAAGAGAGGGCTTCGGCTAGGCTTTTGAGGGGTATTGGCTAGGGTTTTGGAGAGGTTCTACGGCTCCGACATCATCATTCCTTAGGAAGAAGGTTGGTAGGGGAGCTTCCTTCGAGACGTATCCTATACTGGACGAGGGAATCCTTGGACGACGAGTAGAGGACTCTCCACAAGACCATCGACACGACCATGGAGTGGGTTTCTCTATGGATTCATTGCTTTTACATTCTATTTCTTTTATTGCACTTAGCTCCATGGAGAGCTAAACCCCTAGTGGGTACTTGGGTATTTGTGAACCCTAGGATGTATTTGTTTCATTGAATCTTTTTATTATGCTTTCAATTAATTGATGTTTATTGTGAGTTCCAACCTTGAATGCTTGATTGTATGAACATTTCTCCTAGAATGACACTAGGGTTGAGAGTTCTCGTTGGTAACCTTGTGAGTGAGTGACACAGAATGAGCGTTAGACAAAACTAGATTGGAGAGGGTTGAGAGGGTGAGTCGAGAGGTACAGGAGCGTCCCTTTTCCCCTTCGACATGATAGATTCTACCTCCGTTCCTCGAGTTCTTTGCGGCCATAATAGAGTGAATGGTATAAGGGATGACCTTCCGCTGGGGCTTAGTTGCGTGTGCAACGGATTGAAGCGTTGAGGTGATCTTAGTATCTAGGGCTTAATCGTGGTTAGGGACCTTCCACCTGGACTAAAGGGTTAGGTCTATAATTAGGAAGAGATTTATCACTTGGAATCCCTAGAGCTCAATGCAACCCTATACGAGTGCGAGGTTGAGAGGTTATCTAATCTCTCCTCAGGGACATGTATAGAGTTAGGCATAGTTGACCTTAGATTTGGGACTATGTAATTAAGGATTTCCACGACTCACCATTGCATTGATTAGGAAGCATAATATAGGGTTCTTGCACTTGAAACAATTATCGATTGCCTTACCTCCTCCTTTGCTCGTGCTCTCTTACTTGTTGGTTTTACTTTTGAGAATTGAATCATTGTCACACTTATCACTATTGATCTTTCACATTGCTAAGAAGCTCTCTTAAGTGTTTTTATTCCCTACTCTCTATGGATTCGATACCCGCTCATCCGGGATTATTACTTCGACAAACCCGTGCACTTGCGGGATATACGCAAGGGGACCTTGTCAGGATTCAACTTTTATTCCATTTCCCCCATGAACAACTCATATTTGGTAACCCAATAACATAGTTCGCCCTAACCTGCAACAACATATGATCACAAAAAAGTTCATGGTTTGCAACCTGATTCTATTTAATGTACTATTTGCACACTTGTTCCTTTCCTTTTCAAGTCTGGAAACTATGTTTGGTCCTAAATCAAAATCCCACTTCAATGTGTACTCTCTTTTCACAACAATCCTGCTCATCGCATACTTTTTGATGTCCTCAAGCATGCTTATAATAGGCTTATATCTAGCTTCTAGCAATACCACATAAGGGTCTCACACATGTTGTTGTCCATGACATCACATTAGATAACATGAATGAAGCAAGCTAAACACCAATTGCTAATGGGTCATCTTTTTAACAATATCTCCGTAGCCTTTTCCCCTTCCTTCATATTTCACATTGTTTGTAATTGTTTTTTTCATTTTAGGTTGGCAGGCTACCAACAAATTAAGTGTTCTTAAATTGAATTTCCATTTCTTTTTCCTAGAAATTGCTTTCCCCATATAGCATAAACATGGCGGGCACACATCCGATTATCAGTTAATGGGAAGAGGGTATTAACTACATTGATTAGGCCCTACAAAAAGACCATGACAAAGTTAAAATATCATTTGATTAAAGAGAAAAGTCTATCTCTTCTTTTGCCTACCTTTTGCATGTTACTTAATAATGCCCATCCTAAACCTTCACCAATGCAAAGATTTGATTGTAGTTATTAAAGAAACCATTTCCAACTATCAGATGTCTTCTTATCAACTACTGCTCATGCTAGAGGCAACATTTGGTTGTTCCCATTTGTCCCTACTGCCACTAACAACTTGTCTTTCGTTAAACCCTTCAAAAAACAACCATCAACACCTATGAGCCTTCTATACCCAACAAGAAACCTTTCCTTAACAGCTTTGAGGCAAATGTACATCCTTTATGAAAATAGGTAATGTTTCTTGATGTTGCCTTTCAAATACAATCAGCACATTTCTTTCAGGGTTTACTAGTCTTAACACCATTGCAAAATTATCCAACACCTTAAAATCATCTTTAAACTATTATTCAATCTATTTAATTACCATAATTTTGGCATTTTTTGCACACCTTATTAGTAATGAATAACTCTAGCTTCTTCCTAACCATTACCTTCAAGTGATGAGGCCTAATAAAAGGCATGATAGATATGACATCACCAAGTTTTTTTTACGACTACATGAGCCATAACCCTTTTGTTCCTAATAACTTGACACAAACATAAATGCTCAGACATATAATGCTTCACAACAAATACCTTATTCCCACTACACCAAGAACACAATATTAACCACTTGCAGCCCTTACAACACACTTAGCCAGAACAATGAGTGCATTATTTTTCACATATGTAAACTCAAATCTTCTCTTGGTTGGGTATTTAACAAGTGCATCCTTAAACAGTTTTAGGTGTTGAAACCTCATATCCAAGAAGAATTCCTTTAAAGGTACATTAGGGTCATAATACCTCCTACTTGACTTATGTCTCCTTGCATTATCTACATCAGATTCTCCACTGGTTTCTAGGTAAACCCTTGGGTGTGATGAATCAATATAGTCACTCTCATACGCAGCTACTTTCCCACACACAAACATATGAGGTGTCTCAATGTTTTCAATGGGATATTCTCTAGTATCAATAGTCTCTTACCATCTTTATCTCCATTTTTTTCAATATCAATAGGACTTTCACCATCCTCCTCCACTATCCTCTTCAACTATTTGTATTTGCTAACCTTGCTCCTTTCATCCTCCCTTTCATCATTATCTTTCTAAGCTATAATTGACAACATCTAGTAGCCCTGCTTCATCATCTACACTTGAGTCACTAACACTATCACTACCAATGTCACCCTCATTATCTATCCTCAAATTCAAACCCACACCAGTTTTGAAATTATTCAACAAGGGTTTTGTTGATCATGTCATGCTTAATCCCTGATAATTTTGTAGACACATCTGTTGTTCTATATTTTCTTAAATAATTAGCTAAACTTATGATATCCTTGTCATTCGAAATGAGTTTTTATGTTCCCCCTTCTTCCGTAAAAAAATAGGTTGACATCATTCTTCACACTATATCCTAACTCCTTCATGTCTTCTAACAAATCCCATCAGTAAATCTTATATGGATCAACACTAAATTCAACAACAGGCCCATCAACAAATCTAATCAGTCATTCCCTCCCCAAGGTCTCTCTATGATGATGTTTCATATTATATTCATAAAAAATAGCCATGCTAGCATCCACAACAAACAAATGAAAACAAATTACCTAAGCATAGAGACATATTTCATCTTATCAGAATTATCTAAGCATAAAGCAAAATAATCACAAAGAATCAAACATAATTCCTCATTGTATAAAAAAGCATCATGGTACAAGGAATGCAACTTAATAATGCACTCATCATAATATTTAAGAATAAAGAAAATAATCACTCAATTTCAAATAATTTAATGTAATAATTAGTCATGACACATAAGGAATTCTAAACAAGGAAATGCATCACCATGCAATGAAAGCAGAACATGCCTTGAAAAAATAAAGAAATTTGCTCACTTTTCGTCCATAATAAAGGAAAGAGGGTAATTCTAGCAATTCTAGCAATTCTAGCAAATTGAAGGAAGTCATGAAGAAGATATTATATCAATACGCTAAACCAAGGAACTTCAACAATTGAGTGAAATTTTTTCAGTTCCATAAGACCACTTTTCCTAAGATCATGAAGAAGATATTATATCTTGGAGATACTTCGAATAAAAAAATTGCAAGAGGTAAGTGGAATTTTTCAACTTATGAACACTAGTTTTCCGATACTTGGAAGTTTGCTTCACCTTTTTATTAAGCTTTAAGGTTAATTATGCATTTGGAAACTATCCAATTCACATTTTTGGATTTTTCAAAAGAGAATATAGGACTTGAATGAGTGAATCATTATGCTTTGATCTCCAAAGGCTAATGAAGCTTGTACACATTTTAGCATGTAGTAGTTGTGAGTTTTTAAAATAAATTGGGTTAGCCATAGTCACAACATTTTTCCAAAGTTGAATGTAGCCCACAATTTCAAAAGTAATAATTCTCACTAAAACAGAATTTCATGTATATTCACAATTCTTATACAAGTTGCTTTTTTAAGGAATGCATCATAGAGCAGCATATTTAATTATCTCAAAAATGAATATGAAGAAGATGCGACATGGCCTCAGGGAGTAGGAAAAAAATCAAAAGAGAAATCAGATCACCCTAACTAAACAGGTGTGGCATGGCCTCGGGGAGCAAGAAAAAAGTCAAAAGAGCAATCAAACCACCCTAACTAAAGAGGAACAAGCTCTTCTTAATCAAAAGCAATATTTAACCACAGGGGGGGGCACGGGTAGGGGGCTATCTTAGGACTCAAAGTATGTGGTCCAACCCTTCAGCAATAAAGAGACAAACACTACAAATCTCTATAGATTCTTAACTACATTAAATCACACACACACCATTGCCCTGCACCCAGATGAAACTTACACTCAAAACATATATATATATATATACACACTGAATTAAGATTGTGAACTACAACACATAAAGGTTGAGATCTAAGTAATTAGAGTGGTAAAAGGAGCTTTCCACCCATCTCGACATAAAAAATCATAAAAAGCAGAAAAAAAAACCACACAAAAAAAGGAATCAACACCCATCATAGTACTATCTCTACTATCAGAGCTTCAATGAAGTCAAAATAAAAAATAAAGGACATGAATAACATGGTAATAAGGTAAATCAGAGTTCGGTTGTCAAAGTCAGACTTAAAGGACATGATAAATGCTCATCCATAGAAATAGAAAGGTCAATCAAAGTTTAGTTGCCGAAATAAAACATAAAGGACATGATAAACCATCATGCATGGAAATAGAGTAGAGGAGGAGAATACCTAATATGGTCGATGAATGGTGGAAAAAGGCTTGTTGACAACTATAGATAGGTAGAAGAAGGTTTGGTTGCATTAGTGGTGACTTGGAGCACAATTGTTTGTTCTCGTCGGGAGCTTCGCCGGTGACGAGGGTGGAGTATGGTGTTTAGGAGGAAGGGGAAAAGATCCAATATTTTAAAACAGTTATTTTGATGGTAAGGGGTGAGGAATGCAGATTAGTTAATTTGAATCCTCATCTATTTAAGATTTTAATCCTTTTTATTACTTTTTATTTTTCTTAATAAAAATTTAATATTAAAAAAACTATGCCAGCAAAAAAAAATGGCAAATCTAACTATCTTTCAAATGACATACTCTTACTCTAAATTCTCAAACATTCAAGCTTTCTTATCTCTTGGCATTCTCAAGTTCAAAATCTTGCAAGATCTGGCTTCAAGTTATTCATTATTTCCTTAATTATATTTGAAGAAAATCAAGTAATCAACTTACTATTCAATAAATCTTAAATCTATTGAAGTAACCCTAAACTTTTACTTTTAATGTTGCCAAATAGTCAGGTTTTCCAACTTTTCTTCTAATAAGGCTCCTTTTTATATTTATGAAAATAACCCCATGATTTTTGCTGATTCAACTTCAAATATTGGGGATGTTACTAAATCCCCTAATATAGGACCATTTAGATGCAGCCCTCAATTAAGCATAAGAAAACAAACTTTCTGGGTATGGCAATCTTGTGTTATTGATAAATTTCAAATAAAGGGACCAACACGGTTCGTAAAAATGATAAAATTATTTTTTTTTTCCAAACTTCAGGGGGACAAGACATTTAAGAAGATATGCCAACATGCATGCTGACACAACCCTTACGTGTGTGTACCGCAAGTGCACGGGTCGTCGAAGTAATAAGATACTCTGATGAGTGAATATTCGAATCCACAGGGAATAGTTGTTCAGAAGCACAAAATGTTGCTATCTAGCTAGACTGATAACCAAGTTGTGATGTTGCTTCAAAATATCAATGCAAAGAAAAGTAAAGAGAAAAGAGAAAGCAAGAAAAGTAAGGAAAGATAATCGATGGTAAAATGGGGTACTCGGACAATGCTCAACCTAGGACTATTGTTCCAAGTGCAAGACTAATATTATGTCTCGTAATTAAGGTTTAATGAGTCGTGGAAATTCAAAGACACACAGTCCCAAACCTAAGGTCAACCATAACTAGTCTTTTACACTATGCCCCAACGGAAAGGGATACTCTCGAGGGCTCACACTGTGTAGGACTGCTTGGAGCTTTAGGAATTCCAAGTGATAAACCCTATTTTCTAATATAGAATCTAACCCTTTGGTCCAGGCGAAAGACCCCTAGTCACAATTAAGTTTCAGCACTAAGGATTACTTTAACACTTCACTCTATTGCTCGCACAACTAAGCCCCAGTGGAGTTTGTCTCTTAACATTTGACAATGCCCCTTGCGTATGTCCCGCAAGTGCACAGGTTTGTCCAGTAATAAAATCCCAGGTTAGTGGGTATTGTATCTACAGGGAGTAGGGAATAAAAATACTTAAATTGTTTCTTAACCAAATGAAAGATGAATAATGATTTTGTTAACAAGATGTAATGTAAAAAAGAATGAAAGAGACAAGAAAGAGAAGCACAAGTAAAGGGGAGGTAAGGCAATCGATATAAATGGGGTACTAGGATATTGTTCCACCTAGGATGATGGTTTCAAGTGTAGAACCAACTATTATGCTTCCTAACTAATGCATTAATAAGTCGTGGAGATCCTAAGATACATGGTCCCAAATCTAAGGTCAACCATGACTAACTCTACACTAAGTCCCGGTGGAGAAATCGATCAATCAAAACACCTCGCACTGTGTACAGTTGCAAGACGCTCTAGGGATTCTAAGTGATAAACCCTATTCCTATGTTTAGACCTAACACTTTGGTCCAGGCGGAAGGTCCCTGGTCACAATTAAGCCCTACGTGCTAAAATCACTTCAACGCTTCACTCTGTTACCTTTGCAACTAAGCCCCAGCGGAAGGTCATCCCTTAGCCCGTTCACTCTACTATGACCGCAAAGAACTCTTGGAGCATGGAGGTAGAGTAAATCAAATCAAAGGAGAAAGGGGTCGCTCCGCTACCTCTCGACTCACCTTCTCAACCCTCTCTAATCTAGCTTTGTCTAACCCTCATGGCGTGTCACCCATCCATAAAGGTTACCAATATGAACTCTCAACCCTTGTGTCACTCTAAGGGAGGATTCAATCAATCAAGCAATCAAGATTGGAACTTAATTAAAGCATCAATTAATGAAAGCATAATAAAAGGTTTAATGAAACAAATACATCCTAGGGTTCACAAATCCAAGTACCCACTAGGGGGTTTAGCTCTCCATGGAGCTAGTTACAATTAACAATGAAATCGAATGTAAAAGCAAGTAATCCATGGATGACTAGTCTTGTAGAGAAGCCTCGACTCTTCCAAAGGTCTCTTTGTCCAGCCTAAGATATAGCTCGCCAGATCGGTGCTGACGAACGCTCTCCCACTAACCTTCTTCCAAATGGAGCGTGATGTCGAAGCCGTAGAACCTCTCCAAATCCCTTGCCAATACCTCTCAAAACCCTAGCCGTGGCCCTCTCTCAAGTTGGGGAAAAGATGGAGAAAAAATGTTGAAATCGGGGCTGAAATCGGCTTTAAATAGGGCTGGAATCTGGCATCCACACGCCCCTGTGGATTCTCCACACGGGCCTGGGGATACTCCACACGGGCCTGTGGAAATTCCGCACGGGCATGGATAATTTCCACACTCCCGTGTGGATTCTCTGAACCTCACTTTTTCTGCAGGCTGTGAACAGTACCTGCTACAGTAAATTGCTACATTATTTTGCTACATTAACCTGCTACGGTACCGGCCCGAAACACTCCAGAATTCATGCTTTCATCGAGGTAATGTAAACAGGCACACATTTACGTCGTAGATCGCTTTGCCTCTTCAATAAATGGCTTCATTGTTGAAGATCTTGCTATCAATGCATAAGCCAGAATACTCGAATGTGACTGCCCTTGTGCCCCTCCAACCCATCGTGCTAACTTGAATACAAGAGGGTTGGCACACATTCTTGCATCTTGAACCCGACTTATGTCTTCGCATTTAAACCTTCTCAAGATTTCCTCCAAATAGTCCGTTCACGATGTACATTGGCTTCTTTCTTTACCATTCAGCTTCACAACCCTATATGTATGAAAGTAACATAAATGCACACATATTAGCGCTAAAACCCGATAAAAGTAATGCTCATCATAAGAAAAGAACACTTCGCATTCTTATCACACAAGCACTTATCAGCATTTCACTCTATCATGACCACAAAGAATTCTTAGAACGTGGAGGTAGGATAAATCACGTCGGAAGCGGAAGGGGCCATTCCGCTACCTCTTGACTCACCCTCTCAACCCTCTTCAATCTCGCTAAGTCTAATCCTAATGAAGTTGTCGCCACTTCAAAGGATTACCAAGATAGATTCTCAACCCTAGTACCACTCTAAGGGAAAATTAATTCAACAAGCACACAAGATTGAAACTCAATTAAAACATCAATTAAAGGAAACATAATAGAAATCAATAAAACAAAATCATCTTAGGGTTTATAAGTCCAAGCACCCACTAGGGGCCTAGCTCTCCATGGAGCAATACAAAATTAACAATGAAATCAAAAGTAAATGCAAGCTATCCATAGAGAAAAACCCTTTGTCATTCGTATCGATGGTCTTGAGGAGCCAACTCGACTTCTTCAAAGGTTCCCTTGTCAAACTTAGGGCACACCTCGCCGAATCAATGCCGACGAAAGCTTCCCCAATAGCTTTCCTCCAAAGAAATTCGAAGTTGAACTCTGTAGAACCACTCCTAAAACCTAGCAAAAGCCTCTCCAAACCCTAGACGCGGTCTCCCCAGACAATGGCAAAAGAGAGGAAGAAGATCCCCAAATAAAACTCTCAAAGCGGTATTTATAGGGCTGAAATCGGGCATCCATACGCCCCTGTGGAATTTCAACACAGGCGTGTGGATTTCCAGGTTGCGTTTTCCTGCGCACTATGAACAGTAACTGCTATAGTGATTTTACTACAGTAAACTACTGCAATACTTTGCCAAAATACTCCGGAGTTCACTTTCTTTCATTGAGGCTGCATGATTGGGCACACATCCATACGGTAGATTGTGTTGCATCTTCCATTTAACCCAATTGATGAAGCTCTTGGAAATGTTACACAAGTTGGAACACATGACTGTGACTGCCTTTGTGCCCCCTCCAATTTGTATATTCACTTATACAAAGCACTTATCACATGCTGCAAACCAACATAATCCCTCCCAAGCACAAATTAGTTTTACCAGTTCCAGTATTATAACTTTTGTTTTTAATAATGAAAATACACAAAAAAATTGTAAAATTTATTATCTAATATAAATGTTTTTTTACCTTCTTAAAAGTTCTAGGTTTATAAAAATACTTTTTCAAGATTTTAATCCAAATTTTAAATTGGTTTCAAGGAATTCTATGAGAAAATCTTATCTTATTATTTATGATGAGTGTAAAGAATGATTAATTTTGGAAAAATCTAAAGGTTCTTTTACAATGTCTACTCAATCTAGAACTTATCATCTTGTGCAAACTAGCTAGGCTTTACAAAAATATATTTTAAGTTTTATTAAAATTTAATGATTTATATTTTTAAATACTTTATATAATGCTTTGCAAATAATGGTGTGGTTGAAATTTTAAAAATGCAGTTAAATCCTATAGTTATTGAAATTTTATTCCGTGTTCATTTTGCATGCCATGTTTTAAATTTATGTGTTAAAAATAGTTTAAAAATAATTGATCCCCACTTTATAGAGTTAGAAAATCTATTTTATTTGCATGAAAATTTTCAAACCAAATACATAAATTTCAAAGGTGTTGTAATTAAATTGTTTAGGAATTTAACTAATTTATTGTTGATATTGATCATAGGTGGAATTTAACTTATGCAATGTTTGATTGTGCATGTGATTATAGAGATATTATTAGCTGTAAATATTTTTTGGAATTTCAAATAAATAATTATAATTTGGAAGTTAGTATTGTAATAAAGGAGTTTTTGTAAAATTTTTATATTGAAACTAATTTTTTTTCAATTGTTTATTATCCCACTAATTGTAAACTATTATTCAATTATATTTTATTAATGAGATTTTTCCAAAATATAGACATAATCCTAATTTTGCTTCCCTTGTGGCTCTAATAAAAGTAAATTTTAAAGAAATATTTTTAAAAAACTTGAACCTCTTCCTATTTTATCAATAATTTATGACCAATGTTTTAAAATTGATGGCACTTTTTGTTTAATTGATTCTTATTATGAAAAATATGGGACTTGATCATTTTTCTTATAAAGGTAATCATTGTTGTTGGCTTTATGAAATGTTAGTGAATTCAATGCAATGTATAGTAATAGATGAATTTTTAATTTAGCAATAAACATGGAAAATGCCTTTTTATCCACCACACATAAATGTGCGACCCATACTGTAAATATTATTGGAAGGAAATTCGCTAGTGGTGCTTCTTCTTCTTCGAATGCTTCTTCTACTTCTTTGCATTAATTACATCTTTATTTAAGTAATAATTTTAATAAATTTTTTACTTTGGAAGAAATTAATAATTTTAATATTTTTATCATGGTGAAAATTATAAGAACATAATTATCATGTATTAGCTGTCATGGCACATGTGTTACTAACTCTATTGCTGTTCATCGTAGCATGATAGTATTATTTTAGTGCAAGGAAAGCGTATTCAATGTGCATATGTTTGAAAAAGTTTTGGATGCAGAAGATAAATTACAAATCCAAGGAGGGCACGGCATTGATTCGGGTCCTACACCAAGTGAGCATACAACATATAGTGATGAAGAAATAGACTGATATTTCACTTAAGGGTTTTAATGACTTCAAAATCTACACCTTCAGGCATCAAGCTTTGAAGAAATGAAAATTTGAAGCTTTGAATTTTTTTATTTTAGAAAAAATTATGAGATAGGAATGAGTTCTTTGTATTTTTCAAGTAAATGACGATGCTTTTTAAGTTTTTTCCTTATATCAATTTGTAACACAATAATTATTTTTTCTCCAATTTCTTTGTCATTAATTATTTCATGTAATATTAACTTTAAATAAAATTTCAGATTTTTCCCATTAATGTAATTATATATATATATATATATATGTATATGTATATGCTAATTAACCTTATATGTTTTCTCAGATTTGATCTATTGGGATTTTTATTTTTATTTTTATTTTTATTTTTTTTATTTTTATTTTTTTTTGTGTGTGTGGAGTGTTTTGTGTGTCTGTGTTGTTGGCCCCCGGGGGGAGAGGTGTTGTATTTCTTTAGTTGTCAAAGTTTTGAGGATTTTCCCTACTTCAAATAATTTTGAATTATATAATTATTTTTATTTAAAAATTTTTTCTTTATTAGATTTTCCTTTTACATATATAAATATATATATATATATATATATTTGAAATGGCCAATAGATCTTTTTTTTTATTATTGCTAGGGGTTGTTAGAAACACTTCAACAAAAATTTAGTTTTCAAAGTTTTAAGGATTCTTCCTACTTCAAATAATTTTGAATTATGGAATTATTTTTCTTTAAAACTTGTTCTTAAAAAGACTTAACTTATAGTTGAAGATTATTTAAAATAGGCTATAGATTTTTTTATTTTATTTTATTTATTTATTTTTTGCATTTTTGAGTTTTTCTTTGATTTTTTTGGTATTTTTCCTTCTATATTAAAAAAAAAAAAAGGCCGACCGGCTGGTACAACACCGACTTCGCCAGGCCATTTTCCATCTCTGACCAATAGTGCTAACCAAGACTATGGATTCTTTGTTGTAATACATACTTAAAGCTTCGGTGATCAATTTTGATGCCAAAATATCTGCCTTAAAGATAATGATATCACTTTGTTACACATGTCAAAATATTCTTTTTTCCTAAACCAATAGATTTGCGTGTCAAGGGGCTAAGACTTTGCTAGAAAGGCTATAAGTTGTCTCTGCTATATTAATAAATCCCCAATAGTAACCCCGAAAGCATGTGCTATTCGACACATGTGACAAATCCATTTCATCCTTTATTACTTCCCTCCAAAAAAAAAATTCCATCCCTAGAAGGCATTTCATGTGTCCCTGCTATATTATCTGTTTGTGGGTCACGATCAACACTTAGCATGACAGAAATTTCATTAATTATAGAATCACAAGTTCTTTCTATAATATAGTTGAACTCGATAGAAGTAACAAAGACAGGGCCAAAATTCTTTTCTTTTCTTTTTTGACATGTTTATTTATTCTATTTCTGTAATTATTTTCTCATCCATGTTCTTATTAGAAATATCCACTTCATGTGTTTCAAGTACTCTCATAGAGACTGCATTTGATGTTGAGTCAATATAAAATTTATTTTCAATGAAATCAACATCACAAGTTTCAACTATTATATTAGATACAAACCCTAATATGCAGTAGACTTTTAAGTTGGAAGCATATCCTATAAAAATGTCCTTTACTGCCCTATGTCCTATTTTGGTTCTTTTATTATTCAATAGAAAATAATCAGAAACACACCCTTACACTTTAAAATAATTAATTAAGATTAAATTTCCTTTTTTTTTTAATTTCATGTGGAGAAACCTCTTACTTCTTAGAAGGGATACAATTTAAAATATGACATGAAGATAAGAGTGCTTCACCAGACAAAATTTAACAACAATTTGGGACTCGTTAACAATGAATAAACCATATCAACCAATGTACAAGTTTCCCTTTGGCTACACCACTTTATTGTGGTGTATATAAAGAAGAACATCTATATATAACACTATTTATTTCAGAAATAATGTTCAAATGATTAGAGAAGTACTCACAATTTGTATCACTTCTTAAAGTTTTGATTTTCGTTTCGTGTATATTTTCGACTTGTCTTATAGAGTTTGAATACACTAAATACTTCATCTTTATGTTTTAACAAATAAACACCTGTAAATATAAAAAAAAATTATCAATAAATATGATGCAATATCTTTACCATTCTTAGTAAGCACATCATTAAATTCAAATATATCAGACTGTATAAATTCTAAAGTCTCATATTTACGTCATTCCTTAGTAAAAGTTTTCTAGTAACTTTGGCTTGAATACAAATTTCACATTGATTTTGACATCAAATTTCATGGAATTGAAATTTAAATGGTCTAATCTATCATGCTAAATAAAACAGAAATCCACAACATAAGCATAAACAATCAGTTTATTACTAATTAATTTAAATAAGCTATCGATACAATAACCTCTAGCAACATATATGCCTTTCTTACAAATTACAACTTAGTTACACAAGAGACTAACATATATATATATATATATATATATAAGAATTCTTTTTAACTTCTTAAATATGAAGAACATTGATAAGAGAAAGCTTCTTCCCAGATGTTTAGTGGAGATCAACCGTTCCAACAATAAGTACCTTGGCTGAATTTCCATTTCCCTTAGAGTACTTCCTAGCTGGAAACTTCTCCATAAATTTTGAAGAATTCGCGAATGTTGACCATATACTCATTAGATTTTACTACAGTGGCAATGTTCAACTTGATAACAATCCAATAAAAGGAGTCTCCATAAAATTATTAACTAGTACCATAAGATCTTTACTTTCTTGTACACTAACTACAATATTACTTGAGCCCTTAGATTGTTTAGACCTGTAAGGAGCTAAAATTCTTTAGCATAGTGTCCCTTTCTCTTACAACTACTATAATATTTGCAAATCTTTTTCTTTTAGATATCATTATCTCAGCTTTTATGATTTCCCTTCTAATGCTTATTATGATTTTTTAAATAGTAGTTCACTTTAGAACTATTTGAAATATGAACCGCATCTCGCTTCCAAGTTTCCTCTTATGTTCGAATATACCTTTGCAATTTCTCAACCATGAACCCTTCGACCATATGTAGTAACTTGTCAATTAATCAGTCTAACTAGGAGGCAATTTGATATAATCACCCCCACTTGGAGTGATTCTAGAATCACTATTTTGAGATTTTGGAGTCTATTCACAAATGCTTGTATCTCAAGCACTTGATCCAACATGAAAACTCTATCAACTATATTAAATTAAAAAATAACATAAGAAATTTATCCATACATTGTCACACGATATTGCATTTTTCTTCTAGAGCCTTCAAATTATTGCCGGAGAGTGCATCAACACATAAAGATTATAGAGGTGATCTAAAAGAGTATTAAGGACGGGCCCATGACATGCGAATTCATTATTTATTTGTTTTCCCTTCTTACACTCAAAGGTTGCCTTTCTATAGTTGTGTCCTATTTTTTGGTTTTACAAGGGATAGTACCATATGATCAACACTGATAGTAAGAACAGCATCTTATCTTTCCATCTTGTGAAATTGGTTCCATCGAATCTCTCTTAAGTTTCACAAAATCTAGACTCATGATTCTAAGGACGCATTTGTTTCAGATACCATAGTAAACCAGACACCAAGAAACAAATAAATCTCCGTTAGATTTCTAGAAAAATGTAAGATTGTTGTTCTAATAAACCACACAATGTCTAGAAATTGAACAAACAAAATCAATTCGAAGGCATGTTTTCTCAATTCTAAGGGAGATTTACACAAAGATTTCCTATGAGGGTTTGATGCAGTCTCTCCCAAGATAAAACTAAAGATGATGGCTTAGGAAAAACATAATTTTCTGATATCTCATTATTAGGTAGGGAATGTTTGCAGGACATGAGGAAAGCTGAAGATAGAATTTCATTCGAATGACAAATGGCTTAGATTAGCAATTATTTATAACCTTCATAAAGATCACTTTGAAATGCCATAACCATTGGCTCACAACCTTTTTCCAAAGCTGCTATTAAATTGTTATGACATTCAGCTATGAAAGAATATGTTGATTTTGGGCTTGTCTGGATTAGCTTTTGGAAAACCCAGAAGTGCTTTTATAAGTTAAGCACTTTTGGGTTCAAAAAAAATTGTTTGCATTGGCTTTTTTGCAAAAGCAAAAGCTGTAAAAAAAAACTAAAAAATAGTTTTTTTTTCATAAACTAGTCATGACTAGCTTCTAAAAAAAGCTGTTTTTTAGCTTTTTTACAATTTTTGCTTCTACAGAAAAGCTAATCCAAATACAAAATATAAAAAAGTACTTAACTTACTTTGGAGAAGCACTTTTTTCAAGAACCACTTCTACTAAACTGAAAAAACACTTTTTGAGAAGCCAACCCAAACAAGGCCTTTATACCCATGTCAAAATCGGGTTTCTATAAACTCTTATAATTTGAAGTTGTGGACTTGACTCATTTTTCTTGTAAATGACTAGATTATAGTGGCTAGATGTTCCATGGGTATTGCTATGTATGGCAAGATTATATGTTTCACATTTGTACTATATAGTACTGTAACACTCGAGGGAAGAGTTTGCATGAAAGTGGAGAACTTGTTTTAGAGAGGGGAATAAGGAAAGGTAAAGTGAGAAATGTGATTAAGAGGGATCTACTGTTAATAGTTGAGGGTGAGCTTGAACAATCACAAGTCGTGAACCACCACTCTAGAGCCTAGTAGATCTTACGAGGAATAAATCCCATATATTTCCTGAAACTTTTACGAGGATTTTCATCATAATGTGCTCTACTTATACCTTAGGATGGGGTTATAAACATTTGTAATACTTACTAAAAATGGTTAACACACCTCTTGCATATGTGTAACGCAAGTGCATGGGTTGTTGACAAGATCCCCTTGCTTATATCCCGCAAGTGCACGGGTTTGTCGAAGTAATAATCCCGTGTGAGCGGGGTCGAATCCACAGGGAGTATGGAATAAAGACACTTAATTCGATTCTTAGCTATGTAAAGTATCAACAATGATAAGTGTGGTAATGATTCAATTCTCAGAAATTAAAAGCAACAAGTAAGAGAGCAAAAGTAAGGAGGAGGCAAGGCAATCGATAAAGATGGGGTACTCGGATGATGCTTCACCTAGGATAATCGCTTCAAGTGCAAGAACTCTCTATTATGCTTCCTAATCAATGCAATGGTGAGTCGTGGAAATCCTTACATACATAGTTCCAAATCTAAGGTCAACTATGCCTAACTCTATACATGTCCCGGAGGAGAAATCGAACAATCTCAACACCTCGCACTCGCATAGAGTTGCAATGAGCTCTAGGGATTCCAAGTGATAAATCCCTTCCTAGATTTAGACCTAACCCTTTGGTCTAGGCGGAAGGTCCCTAGCCACAATTAAGCCCTAGATACTAAGATCACCTCAACGATTCACTCCATTGCAGCCGTAACTAGGCCCCGAGGAGGTTCATCCCTTAGACCATTCACTCTATTATGGCGCAAGAGAACTTGAGGAGCGGAGATAGAATCTATCACGTCGGAGGGAAAGGGGACGCTCCCTGCCTCTCGACTCACCCTCTCAACCCTCTCCCAACCCTAGCTTTTGTCTAACGCTCGTGGTGTGTCACTCACTCACAAGGTTACCAACAAGAACTCTCAACCCTAGTGTCACTCTAGGGGAAATGTTCATACAATCAAGCATTCAAGGTTGGAACTCACAATAAGCATCAATTTATTGAAAGCATAATAAAGAAGTTCAATGAAACGAATACATCCTAGGGTTCACAATCACCCAAGTACCCACTAGGGGTTTAGCTCTCCATGGAGATAAGTACAATCAAAGAAATCGAATGTAAAAGCAATGAATCCATAAAGAAACCCCCTCGATGGTCGTGTCGATGGTCTTGTGGAAAGTCCTCTACTCGTCGTCCAAGGATTCCTTCGTCCGGTATAGGATACGCCTCGATCGAAGCTCCCCTACCAACCTTCTTCCTAATGGAATCACGATGTCGGAGCCTTAGAACCTCTCCAAAACCTTGGCCAATATCCCTCGAAACCCTAGCCGAAGCTCTCTCGCAAGTTGGGGAAAAGATGGAGAAAAGAATGCCAAAATCGGGGCTGAATCGGCTTTAAATAGCGCTGGAATCGGGCGACTACACGGGCGTGGACGGTACACGCGCCCGTGTGGAATTTCCACACGGCCGTGGATAATTTCCACACGCCCGTGTGGATTCTCTGTTTCTGCGATTTTCGACCGGCTATGAACAGTAACTGCTACAGTAATTTCCTGCATCGATTTGCTGCTTTTCCCTGCTACAGTATTCTGCCAGAAATATTCCCGAATTCCATACTTTCATCGGGGTAACGCAAACGGGCACACGTTCACGTTGTGGATCACTTCCTTCTTCAATGGTGTACACGTTGGTGGAGCTCTTGTTCTATGTACATAAGTTGGAATGCTCGAATGTGAGGAGGTTGGCACACACTCTGGCATCTCACACCTGACCTATGTCTTCGCGTTTGAACCTTAGCAAGATTTTCTCCAAAATTGGTGCATTATGATCCACATTGGCCTATTTCCTTCATACTCGGTCTCACAACCCTACCTGCATAAAAATAACATAAAAACATACATATTAGTGTAAAAACCCGAGGAAAGTAATGCTCAACATAAGGAAATAATGCTTCGCATTCATATCGCACAAGAACTTATCACTTGTCGAAGTAACAAAGTACCCCAGTGAGTGAGTAGTCGTATCCACAGGGAATAGTTGGTCAGAAGCAAGTAGTAGTGCTATTTAGCTATAGATAAACCGATTTGTGATTTGAGTGAACAATATCAATGCGAATAAAAATAAAGAAAGGAGAAGAGAAAGCAATAGGAATAAGGAGATGTAATTGATGTGAAGATGGGGTACTCAGACATTGCTCACCCTAGGACTATTGTTTCAAGTGAAAGAATAATCATTATGCCTCCTAATTAAAGTTTAATGAGTCATGGAAATCCTAACACACACGGTACCAAACCTAAGGTCAACTGTAACTAACCTTTACACTATGCCCCGACAGAAAGAGATACTCTCGATGCCTCACACTGTGTAGGGTTGCTTGAAGCTCTATGGATTACAAGTGATAAACTTGATTCCCTAATATAGATCTATCCCTTTGGTCCAGGCAAAAGACCCCTAGTCACGATTAAGCCCCAGCACTAAGGATTACTTCAACACTTCACTCTGTTGCTCGCGCAACTAAGCCCCAATGAAGTTTGTCTATTAACACTTCACTCTATCGCGACCGCAAAGAATTTTTGGAATGTTCTGCTACCTCTTGACTCACCCTCTTGACCCTCTTTAACCTTGCTTTATCTAATCCTAATGAAGTGTCACTCATTTACAAGGATTACGAAGGTAGATTCTCAACCTTAGTGTCACTCTAAGAGAAAATCAAATTAACAAGCATTCAAAGTTGAAACTCAATTAAAACATCAATTAAAGAAGCATAATAAGAGTCAATAAAACAAAATCATCCTAGGGTTTACAAGTCCAAGCACCCACTAACGGTTTAGCTCTCCATGGAGAAATACAAAAGCAAATATGAAATCAAGGATAAGTGCAAGCAATCCATAGAGAAAACCCCCTTGTAGTCAGTATCAATGCTCTTGTGGAGCCTCCTCTTCTTCTTCAAAGCTTTCCTTGTCAAACCTAGGGCACACCTCGCTGAATCGATGCCGATGAAAGCTCCACTAATAGTTCTCCAAAAGAACTCAATGTCGAATGCCATAAAATCGCTCCAAAAACCTAGCAACAGTCTCTCCAAACCCTAGTCACCTCTCACAAGAAAATGGGCAAAAGATAGGAAGAATATCACCAAATAGAACTCTCAGAATTTCCACATGGCTGTGTGGATTTCCATAAATCCTTTTCATGCACGTTGTGACAATAACTGCTACAGTGATTTTGCTGCATTGTTTGTTTTAATAAACAGCTACAATACTTCGCAAGAATGCTCCCGAATTCACTCTTTTCATCGAGGCCGCATAAATGGGCACACATCCATGTGGTAGATCACATCATGTCTTCAATGAAACCACATTGATGAAGCTTTTGATAATATTGCACAAGTCGGAACATATGAGTATGACTGCCTTTGTGCCCCTCCACTGTGTATTCACTTGAGCATAATGGAGTTTGGCACATACCCTCATGTCTTTGAGCGCAACTTGTGTCTTAACTTTGTTTGATCCAAGAACTTTATCAACAATCACGTCAGTGATCTAATTTTTCTTCCTTTCTTCCAAATTTGTCTCCACAACCCTAAATGCACAAAAGAACACAAATACACATGATTGAGCTATAAAATATCATAAAAATAATGCTCAATGTAAGAAAAGTATACTTCGTATTACTTATACACAAGCACTTATCAATGGTTCCTTCAAATGCTAAAAAATTTTTTGATTTATATTTTGAAATTCCTAAAATCTTGTGTGAGAAGGAAGCTTGTATGAGTTCAGAAATCTAACATGTTAAATGCCTTGGCTAGTTGATAGGGATGAAAGTATACGTGCTGATTGTGTAATAAAGTGCTCAAAAGTGTGATATTGGTCCACAGGGAAGATTGAGACTACTAGTACTAATTCCTATCCCAAAAATTAGTCTAATTAAAGTAGTGATGTCCTGTAAAAGAATTAGAAATCTAAGCAAGATATATGAAATAAAAGGAGTAGAGAAATAAGGAGAAAAAGTGATGTTCGGGCATAGTGTCCTACCAGCATTTTGTTAAGTTCAGGATAAAGATTATCTAATCATGCAATCTTATTTGAACCGAAATATTTTCTAAAGTATACTAAACCCCTCTTGTAAGGGTAAATAGTAATTAATTCAGTATAGTACTGATACAGTCACCCCACAATCGCTTTTCACTCTATGAAATCTCAATGTGGATTAAAAAGAATTTCTAAATTAGGTAATCCTCCTTGTGAAGATATTACCCCTAATCTCATACATAATAGAGATGTGATTTTTCCTAAAATCTATTCCCTATTATTGCAAAGAGCATGGAAATAACTTGTTAATCCACTAGAAATGATTGAGGGAGAAGAATTCTCCAAAGTACACCATTGCTAGGCTTACTCACAATTCCCTCTAATCACGGCATGTCTATGCTAGGTTGGTATTTCTACTCGTCACAAAGCACATCAAACATGATAACTAGGGCTTTTGCCTTATTAGCAATAAAGCAATACAAACACACAATTAGATTCAAATAATATGGATTACAATAAAAAAACAAATGATCCATAAGATTCACAACCAATGTCAATATAGGATAAACCTTTACAGTTTAACTATGCCCAAACATCTACAACATTAGACCTCCATTAATGGAGGGCAAGCATTCAAACTACAAGGTAAGAAGATAGTAAAACAAAATATGAAAATCCCCTTCTCAATTGTCTCAGAGGTTGATCGCCGGAGAACGCCCAAGTACCTTCCTCGAAGGCCACCAAGTTAGCCTTGATAGCTACGATCTTCTTCTCCAAGATGGGTGGATGTAATCTCCTTCTCAAATTGCCTTAAAAGCCCTAGAGATTTACCCCTCTTCTTCCCTTTGCATCCTCTCCAAAATAGAATAAAAGATGCCCTAAAAATCCTTATTAGAACTATTTCTACTGTACCACTTACGGGCTACTTACGGATGTAAGGACATGGCCATAAGGATTTAGGAATGATGGGTTGCGAGTCTTACAGGATCACTTACGGCTATAAGTCTCATCCGTAAGCTTTTCTATCTTGTGTTATGGTCCAACTTAATAATGTAAATGCTGGACCGTAAACATACAATGATACTTGAATTTTTCCCTCACACATACAATAATATTAGACTATTGCTTATGGAAACATTTTAATGTTATTTTGGTATGGAATTTTCAGAATATTGAATGCTTATACTTATATACATTTTTGAAGTTACAAAATTTTATGCAAATGCTTGCATTCTAAAAACTTATGGAATGTTGCTACAATATTGGCTATTATCTCTTTCAGTAAACCTGTTATAATATAGGATTTATACTACAAATTATGTATCTATTATATTAGTAAATGTTATGGATGGATTAGTTCACAGCGATGATATATGTATTTTTTTTGAAAGTCTGTATTCATCCACAAATTTGGTGTGTTATGAAACCTACTAATATAGCGGTGTATTGGCTATGTCAATAGGCTTCCATTATTCTAAAACGTTTCACATCTGATATTCTGATCAGAGTACTCTAGATTGTTCTAGAATTGTGACAAATTCTAATATGCCACTAATTGTACCTGTTATTTGATCTTGACATTTGAGAAAGTACTGCAATATGGCATATTGGGCTTTGAAGTTTACTATAATTTCATGTGAATGATATAATTATTTGGTTTTAATTGTGGGATTTTGGGGATATGTGATTTGATTTGATAATTAAATTCTTATTGGTATATAAAATAAGTGTCCTAGTTTTTGTGTATTTTGCCTTGTATAATTTTATATAATTCTTTAGTTTTCTATAGCTGAGTACTTACTAAGTTTGTGAGGTCATTGTATTTTTATTATTTTTTTAGATCGCAAAGAGTAGCTTATAAAATAGAAGATCCTTGCCATCGTAGTTATCCTACATTTCATGTTTGTTTTCCTAAGTATTTAGTGTTGTAAGTTAAACTATTATGTATTTCTATAAACAGTACTTCAGTTCTTAGATTTGGACCTATTATATATCTTTATCGTTGGACCTTGAAGTATTTTTGTAATTTAAGTATTATCTGTGTTATTATTATTATTATTATTTTTTTGTCATCAAAGCTAGTTCTTATTTAAGGCCTTCCATACAAAGTGGGATTCACTCCCCATAAGTGGGTGCCCAATCTATTGACATTACCGATTAGGTTTGGAGAATGACTCTTGAAGTGCTACAACTGTTGGCCTTATAGTGTTATTTAAGGGTTACACTCTTTCCCAATCTATTGACATTACCGATTAGGTTTGGAGAATGACACTTGAAGTGCTACAACTTTTGGACTTATAGTGTTATTTAAGGGTTACACTCTTTGAGAATATATCAATTAATTTAATCTCTGTAGCAAATTTTTCATGAAATAGCATCTTATTTGCAATCCCAAAATATGTGTAAATATTCCGTCACAAACTTTAACCCAATATTTCAATACCGATGAAGTACAAATAAAAATTTTGACTTACCTAAGCAAAAAACTAGACTACGAAAATAGATCAAGCAAAGCTTTTCTCAAACTGAAGTGAACAACCTTCAGGTGAGCAATGACAAAGCTATAATTGGATGAAGAATACTTAAAGGGATCATAGAAGAAGTACAATATATCCTTGCGATAAACCACTAAGGATGGATAAACCCTGAATGGAGAGGGTGCCAAAATAGCTTGAATGCAGGGACTTTATCTAAAATTTAGAAAAGGATATTGTTTCTATTTGGAAAGAATAAAAATTAAAATAGGTATTCTGTATTAGAGATCACAAAATATAATTTGTCTTTATTCTACAAAAAATTTTGTATTATTTTTCAAATTGTGCAAATCATTAAAAACTCAAAAAAAAAAAAAAATTTGGAAAATTAATCCATCCAAAAAGATTACTTCTACACAAAATAAACTATAGAGATGATGAGAATTGGGTTTGGAAGAGAGAAGCTTTCTTATTTCTGCATGATAGTGACAGTTAGAAAGAATGAACAGAAACCATTTAGCCATGGGAGCAAAGGTATCATTATAATCTATCCTTTCTACCTTATTATTTCCAAGAACAACAAGACAAGGTTAGAAATGCTTGCACTACAATAAAAAACGCAATTTGCGACACATATATTTGTGACACATAAATGTGTCACAGATTTGCAACACAAATTGCAACCATTTATGACAAAAAACCAAAAACGTTGCAGATATAACCAAATTGTGTCACAAAAAAATGACCATCCATGAATGTCGCAAATTTTGTCGCAAAAGTTTTTACACCTACCATGTAATTGTTTGTGACACATTATTTGCAACAATCTATTGGCGTCGCCAAATTTCACGTAAACGTTGTAGACTAAGCGTCGAATTGGTTTCATGAATACTGATTCATGACGTATTATTTTGTTACTTAATTATTGCCGTCCCAAACAGTGTCGCAAAATAATTTCACTATATTGAATGTATTGCATTTTTTTATTTATTTATAGGGATATATATATATATATATTGCATTTTTTTATTTATTTATAGGGATATATATATATATATATATATGTGTGTGTGTGTGTGTGTGTGTGTGTGTGTGTGTGATGCTTTTTTTTTTTTTGTCCACTTGGGCTACTTGGATTTTTTATATGTAGAAATGCCTGATGAATATGACTATTTGGATGCCAGAAATAAATGCATTCGATGTCCCTTTTTTTTCAAATTTAATTGAAATTTAAAAAAATAATAAAAACCCTGGAAGTACAATGTAACATGTGAAAGGCATGAGATGCTCCGGAGACTAGAGAGTTCCTTCTACTCTCCATTGTACAGGCTATTTGTAGTCCTGACATTACACAACAATATGATTTTAAAGTGATGATATATACATAAATTTTCATAATAAATAAAATTTCTAAAATGAATCTTCACAAAAAAAAAAAAAGTCTAACTGTGGGAAAATGTTTTTCATGTTGCTGCTACTTTGGCACATGGTGACTGCTTTTAGACTAGCGCATAATATATGAACTTTAGTGAAGTTTTCAAGCCTTCAAGTGGAGTAGATTGATTAGTTGCTTGTTTATGGTTTTTTGTCCAGTTAGAAAATTAGAATGCTGGGAATCCTCGAGTGGCACTGTTTGGTAGTCCATCTCTATTAAATTATTGTTACTTATATCCTTTCAAACTAATTAGAAAATGTATCATTTTATTATTACTGACTAGAATATTTTTTCTAAAAAGTTTTCAAGGCAAAAATAATAACAAAAAAAAAAATCCCCATCCAAAACTCCCACCGTCTCATCTCACTCAACCAAAACGCTTACCTTCTATGTTCATAATTTTTATAAATAAATAAAAAAGAAGCCTTTATTAACCACCATGGCACCATCTCCCACCTCCACCGTACGTTGTCGATCACACCCGCAAGTCGGTGTGCCCACGTGTCAACATCCCTACCCTCCATTTATTCACCAATCCACAAATGGATATACACAGATCCAAGATCACTCTCATTTTCCCAAACATTTCTTTATAAAAATAAATAATTAAAATAAATATCTATATATCATTAAATCAAATAAAAAACCTTCTTCTCCTCACTATTCTTCTACTTTTTCTTCAGCTTCTACATCGAAACACAACACCACGAGAGACTTTGAGCCTGGGGCTGAAAGGAGAGCAGCACAACGTCTGGCGGTGCTCCCAAGAAGTGAGTTTGCACGTCAGAGATGGGTCCGGGAGGTGAGTAAAGTTTGGGAGGTGTTACTGGTGGTGGGTCATGCTCATGTCCATCGCTCGTCAGTGCAGATCGTGTCGCTGAGGAAGAGAACGAAGGGCACTGGGGACTGGGGAGTGCTCTTCTACTTCTATTCGCTCGTCCGTGCCTTCATCTGGATTTTAGGATCAGTTTTTTATTTTTATTTTTTTTTATTTGTTTGTTTTTTTCTCTAATTTTTCTGAGGATGAGATGTAATTAGGGTTCAATTCAAGGATGTATTAACTAGGGTTCAATTTCTCCAAGGTTTATCTTGTTTTGAATTCCTTCATTTGATGACGATCTCGAGTGTTTTCAGTCTTTCTATTGGCTTTCAATATTGTTGTATATATATGAATGCTATTTGAAGTTATGAGCTTGTTTTATGATTTTTGTGTTTGATTTATGTTGCTTGCTAACTATTTTGTTTTATAATTTGTAGGGCTTATAGAGCATTGTATCTTTTAACTAGATTTATCGCTTCTTTGCGAAGAATGTAGTTCGCTGGATTGGTGAGTTCTCTGTCTTTGTTGAAACTTTATTCATTCTTTAGTAGCATATTGATCACAATCTAACAATGTTTTAGCTTCTGAATTATGGCAAGAAACATAGGACCGGCTTGTTTTTGTTGTCAGTCTGTTGACTATTCATTTTGAAACTTGCCAAGACAGACTTGGGAGAGATTTGAGGAGTAGAAGATAATACACTAGATATCTTAGTACACACTGCAGATCACTGCAAACATGGAGTCTTTGTTCCATCTTATAACATGAGAGCTTGTTCTTCTTGTCATATACTTGCTGAAGCTTTTGCAACTCTTTTTACATCTGAAGCCAATTTCTTTACCTGTTCAAACAAAGAAGACTCTTTTTAGAAATTCTTCATGAAAGCATGAAATTGCTGTTGATTTGTGTATTGTTTGTTCCTTTCTTTTCGTTGTAGCCGGCCAAAACGAATATCCCACATGATATATTTTCAAGTCCTTGTATATATCCTTCTTGTTTTTTTGAGATAAACTCATTTATGCTAACGATGCCATCTTAATTTTCAAGTCATGTTTTAAAATTTTTTCTCAATTTCTAAATTTGATCCATATTATCTTAACAAACTTTAATATCTTGGGCTCACTTCCATCTATTTCTCTGCATAATTCTCTAATTTTTCATTATTTTGTACCTCATGTTTTCAACCTACAGTTACATCCGGCTTTGAAGCCCTCTAATAAATGATCTACGCCATAAGATATTGTATTCTCTTCAGGTACTAAACAAAATATGCCTTGGAACACTATAAGCATTACTGGCTCATATTAATCCTTTTAGAAGCAAGTTGGTACTGTGAACCTACTCATTCTCATTATAGTTGATGATGAACACTAAGCCGTGCTTAATAGCAATGATTCTCGGAATGGTCTAACTGTTATTAAGCGCGGGTTAGTGTTCATCATCAACTATAAAAAATGATAAACAGTTAAACCAAGGATTTCTATTCAAAGCTTGTTCTGTGAGAAACTTTCATTGATTGCCACTGTGCATAAACAGCAGTGTACCAATGATTTAAGACCCTTAGAAGAAATCATTTGAGTTGACCCTGAAATAAACCTGATTAGGTTTCGCAGACATTTCTTTTTGTATGCCCTCAATCAATCAAAAGAATGGCATGAGAGTAGATTTGAGAAAGACATCTTAATAGGAAACTTTTGTGTATTGAATTGTTTGACTTTCTATGCAAGTCAAAATTTTTAATTTTGGCAATCTTCATGGAAGATGAGTGAGTCACAGAAGAGATATACATAAATATTATATATATATATAAGGCATTCATCAATGATTCCAAATTTTGGGATTAAAAGAATTGGCAACCACTTCAACATGATTGCTCATTTGCTAGTGGAGGTGGGGCTGAATTTTGATGCTTAGCCATGGCACGAAATGAATCATTCCTGTACATGTTTCTCAGGAGAGATTTTTTTTTTCCTTTTTTTTTAAATTTTTGGTGAGTGAAAGAATCAAAGATAGTGGGAAGAAAGAGTTTTATATTTAATAAGAGGTTGAGAATGTACAGATAGGCGGTGGTGATGGTGGTGGTGGTGGTGGTGATTATGGATGAATTGGATTTTTAATTACTTCATTCTTGAGAGGATGAAGAAGGGATTGCATTAGAAGAAGAGAAAAGCTATTTGAAATTGCTGATCCAATCTTTTGCTTCTTGTGCAAATCTTAGGTCCAATTTTGGTTAACTGTTTGTTTGACCAAGTTTAAAGTCTTAGACACTGTCTGGTTTGGTATGAAGGTTCAAAAGGTCAGGTTTAGTTTTTGCAAATCAGAAATCAATGTAGCATTTTTAATTTTTACAAAAGTTAGCTGGAATTTTTTCCACTAGTTGTAATCCTAGACAGTTCGAAAAGATCTGTTGAATATAGCTTTTTGAAATGAATTCGGTTAGAGTAGATGTTGTACTGCCATTTTGGTTAGTAATCAATGTGGGTTATATGAAAGTAATTGTATCCTGTTTCTGTGTTCTAGTTTTAGTTGATATTCATTGTTTGGACTATGATGAACGAGATATTATTTTACTGCCATGTCTTTGTTGATGGATGCTTTATGATTTCCATGGACTTATAAAAAATGATAAGCAATATTAGACTTCATTTGTTACCACTATATTGTTTGAAAATGTAATTGATAATTGCATCTCTATGTGATTTTCAAGTTTACACTGATTGTGAACATATTTTAATTATATAGTCAGTGTTGAAGATGAAATGATGGTGATGTTGTATTTTCTTTAATTGATCTTGTTAAATATGCATGTTTTTTGCCTTCTCGGATTTATCACATTCTTATGCATTTACATCATGTTTTTCTTTAATTAATTATATTATGAAGTTTCCAGAGTCTATGCCATCCTTGCCAATAAAAGGTTTCTGTGTTTCTGCAATTCAAAAACCTGTAAATTGTAGAAGTGATCTTATTAATGTTTGAAGCTGGGTACCAAACCCAATTAATTATTAGCTGAATTTGAGACAATGGCACCTATGTTCCAAATAGGAGAATTTATGCAAGGTCCAAAAATAAATACCAACATCAAATGAACCCAATTGTCATTCATCACCTTATCTAAAATCTAAAGATTACATAAATCGATATTTATATTAATAAATATTGGTTTAAATTACCAACGAGGCCACAACTTCTTAGTCTATTGACACTAAATTTTGTGTAGGGTGTTTGTGTTCTATTGATGAGACAATTTCAAACTTTTCTCATGGCATAAAGAATAATTCCCTAGTTTTTTTTGAGTTCATGGATATAAGCTGATGTAGTAAAATGTGGAAGCATGTTTTACCTTGAGATAACCTTCATTAAGTATAAATTTTTAATGGAAGTTGTTTTTATGAGAAGTATAAGCTTTTGGGACTATTTTCTGAGTTTGAGATCAAAGGAAAGCTTCCCATAAAAACTTTCAAATCTCACTTGTCATGAATTACTTTTCATCTCTTAACAGTGTTCAAAAGTGAAAATAAAAAATTAGTTAACCAACTGAAAGCATGGCTGTATGGCTGATAATGAGCTTGATTTTAAACCTAATGGAGATATAGTTTTGAAATGTATACAAGGAAAAGGTTTCAGCTATTGACTATAGAGGAGAGGAAATTGAAGGATTTTTACTTTATTAATAGTTCAAATTTTGTGTAGGACCATCATCTAGTTATTAACATATGATTGGGTATCCAAGTGATCTATTTACAGGCTTAGAAAAGAGAAGGGTAGTTACATTGAGATTCTTGAGTCTTCAAATATTAGAATACAAAACATGGAACTATCTTGTTCTATGAATATTGTGCAATGGATTGGTGGCATAAGTTTACAGCAAATGTTTATTTATTCATATATAGAAAAACTCAACTTACAACTTTTAATATAAGGTTGAGTTTGTTGTTAATTATACAGAAAATTTCTTGATGTTGTCTAATTGTTTTTATATTTGCATAGTGGTATATATAAATTTTTTTGATAAATTGAATAGTGGTATGTAAACTTCATAAAACAAATAGTATTGAAATATATTTATATAGTACTGCATGCAATCGAGAAAATTTTGGTGAAGTTCTTGCCAAGCTGTGGTGGGAAGAGAACCGGGAAAGAATTCAAGCTCAGTAACTTTGAGTCAAACACAAGGGAGAAGAGGAAGGGTAATGGACATATATTTATATATATATATATATAGATATGATATGTGCAAATATTTCAGGAAAAAATATATGTTAAAAGGTAAAGAGGAAAAAAAATTCATGCCGGTTTTCTTTTGCTCATCTTTGTAGTTTTGTTTTAACAATTTATTCCTTCTATGCCTCTAGAGGTTATGAGTAAGCTGGAATTTTTACAGAAAGCATACGAGGAGCAGAAGCAGCAGAACCAGTACATCCTTTCTCTATTAGAATCTCAAGGTATTCAGGTAAACTTTGAGACAACTCCTCGTACTTCTCATGCTCCTGCTAGGACTAGAGAGTCTGCTTCGCATGCCCCTCACACTTCAGAGGATGTTGAACAGCCTCAGCCTGTCGATGATATTGCAACAAATGAATGTAGTGTTTTGGATTATTACATTAGATACTTGGACTATTAAATATTTTATTTGTTTGTTGTATTAGATGTTTGAACTATTATATTTTGTATTGCATTGTTATTCTAGATATTTATCGATCAAAATGTTTATTTTGAAAAAATATTATAAAAGTTATTGTTCAGGATTGTAAATTAGGCTTTAAAATAGGTTTGTGAAAATAGTTAAAAAATTATTATAAATAATCATGGTTATGAATAATTAATTTTTGACATAATTTGCAACAATAAAATTGTGTCGCAGAATATCTCACTAAGATGCAACACAATTTGCAATAATCGAAATGTGTCTCAAATTTTGTTGCAAAACATCGCACACATTTGCAACACAATTTACGACACAAAAAGTTTTGCAACAAACAAAATGCGTCACAAAATTTATTGCAAAAAGACTCAATATTTGCAACACAATTTGCGACGCGTAAAGTTTTGCGACAATCAAAATAATTCGCAAAGAATGTTGCAAAAAGTCTCAAATAGTTGCAACATTTATTGCGACACAGAAATTGTATCACAATAAATTGTCGCATATCGTTGCAAATTGAATGGCAAATATTGTTTCAGATGATCCATGAATTGCAATTAAATTTGCAACGTTTTTATTTTGTGTCGTAAATTTTGCGACACGGTCTTCAAAAGTGTCGCAAATATTTGCGACATCTAAAACGCGATACATTTTATTGTGTCGCAGATTATGTTGCAAATTGCGATCTGTTGCGATCTGCGACACATTTTTTATCTTTTGTGTCTCAAAAATATGTCGCAAATTGCGTTTTTTGTTGTAGTGTTGATAGTTCCATCATACTTCTATTTAACCTTGCAGCCACTTGCACCTAATAGCTTTCTTTCCAAGCTATAGGTCCTTAATAAATTATCCAAGTGCCTTTATGTTTAAGAGCCTCAATCTCAATTTTCATTGCTTCCTGCCAACAAGGATCATGAACAACCTTTGACAAACATGTGCGGTCATGCCCTACAGTAATTTGTCTCAAAGAAATGAGTATGTAACCAAAAAAATTGCAAGTTACATAACTAACTATGTGATGAGGTGTATATGAGGGTGGTAATGAAGAGGAAAGCATAGATTAAGGGTCCGAGCAGTGTCATAGGCATAATCTCTAAGACTTGTAAAATGTTGACATATTTGCTCATTGTGTTGAAGTGAAGACTCGTGAGGAAGAACCATTATACCTTGAGAATCACCAATCTCCAAAAAAAAAAAAAAATCAAGTATATTTGGTCAAGCAATGCCATTAATTTCATTGTCAAGTCCATTATAAACTGGTGGACTTGTTCATCTTCAAGTTCTTCATAGAGATTTCAAGCCCAAGAACAGCAGCAACCTCCATAATTACATCTTTGAAGAGAAATATAGGCAAAGAATTGATCCCATAGTCTCTTAAGTCATCCATAGTATGCGGCAATACTCTAACCATCTTGCCTGCAACGAGCAATGTCATATATAAGTGGTGGATACATGGACTATTGGCAACTGAGAATCGTTGTCACAACTTGTCTTACAATTTTTTCATAGTCTCATAATAAGTGATAGTTGACCATAGTGAAGGTTTAGTCGACTGGAAAATCCAAACCACAAGCATGGAATTTACACTCCACCAATCTTTAATTTCTTATGCACCATCATTGGGTTTGCATACCATTCCATTCTTATGGGTAACGTGTTGTGTATACCCTTTTTCCATTCTTGGTAATTGTCTCCTTTCAAAATCACCAGGCATATATTCATTCAAGGATAATCTGATGGGTACAAATAAAATGATAACAACTAAGTTAGAATTCCAATTTTCTAGACATTTATGGCGCTAGGCTGGACGGTGATATCACTGGCGGTACTATTTATCCTAAAGTTGTCAACCATGGCCATGGCATCACTTTCAACACCAATAGATCAAAGATGAAAATTAAAGATGAAGAATTGGTTCTAATTATACCATGATAAGAATTCGGTTTGAAAGAGAGAAGATTTCTTATTTCTATGTGACCCAAAAATGAGCCACATACAACAATATATTTGTGAAGGAGGAGAACAATTAACAACCTAAAAATCTTATTAAACTAGGTCAAAGGATCTAGGGGGACAAGGGGGTGGCCGCCTCCTTATGGCTGGTGGGTCAATAAACCCGGTTGATCCGAGACTCCCTTCATTCCCACCTCTTTTTCCCTGTCTGGGCCACCCCTCTTTCTTGTAGTGTTCGTCTATAGAGCATTTGGCTCGCCTTTGTCCGGCCATTTGCCCCCTAGCCAGCGATAGAGCCCTAGTGAGTATTCCCTGTGAGACTGTGAGTTTGTGATCCGTCTTCCAGGTGCCAGAGCAAATGCTAAGTGTTTTTGGGATTATAAGTTACGAGAAGGAAAAGTCTAATCAAGTTCATACCGCCCAATGAAAAATGGAAACGTGGCTATTGGTTCATAGAAATATCTCTTTCCCATTGCACATAACTCAGTCACTTTTATAATTTCTCATCAATTTTTAGAGAACAGAGAACCTAAAATTCTGATAAATATCACTTACAATCTGTCATCCATTTTTTCTTTAGCTATTCAGCGAAGCTCCGACTTTTCTTATCTCTTCAGCAAAGCTCCAATCTTTCAAAGGAGGTGAGGCTACCTTTTGTTTATCTTCTTGTTTATTTATTTATTTTTGTCATTTGTAAAATATTTTTTTGGATTTTGTTTGAGGAAAGTTGTTGAAATGTATATGGATTGAGATTGATTAATGTGGTATGTGAATTGATATCATTGATTTAGAGATGTGGCAGAGAATTGATATCATTAATTTAAATTTAGCTATTTGAGTAGTATTAAAATCAAAATTTGTGATTTACTAATAAATAAAAAAAGTTTATCACTAAAAGAAATTTTTAATAGAAGTTATCACTTTCAAATAAAATTTCATTTATAATTAGTAAGATCTTCAATTTAAAAAAAAAATAATAAAAATTAATATTTGAAAATTACTGAAATAAATTCAAAGACATATGTGAAGGTGGGAATTGAAACAATACTCCCATGAACTCCTAATGGTACATTTGATTGAGCTATGTTCCTTGAGAGTTGAGTTCCAATGGGTTGTGGAACACACGCGGTCATGTGAATATCACATTGACCGTGTCCATGACTAGTCCTCAAATTCCATACTCACAAGACCATCTGCACGTATACAGAAGGGGGTTCAGTGAAGCTCATCAAAAACAAAATAAACTCGAGTATACAAAGATAAAGCAATGAAATACAACTCGAGACAAAGAAAATAAAAGATAAACTCAAAAGGAAAATCTTTTCTGAGTGATACAAGTCCAAACTGAATGAAAAAATAAAATATGAAACATAAATGCAAAGAAAATTAACGATGCATCAAGCATCAGTGTCTGGTGCTATCTTGGGCTCCACTGTTATTGCTGGTGCTAGTGAAATAGGTGGATCAACTGGCACTGAACTGGTGATGGTGGTGGTGTTGGAGATACCTGAAGGGTCCTGGGTCTCATCACAAATGGAGATGTCGCGTCTCACTCAAGTAACTGCTATAGAACATCAAGACGCGCCATCATCTCCATGTGGTTTGCGGCCTGTAGCGTACGAACCTCGGCCAAGTCACTCTGTAGCACCCCTACAGCATTCTTGAGCCTCTCAAAATGATCATGGGCTCGAGGTGGAGAGAAGATGAGCAATGGAGGTGGCTCCTGTGCTGTGGAAGGTGCCTCTGTCTCTATTTGTTCCTCCTATGGCTCCTGAACAGGCTGAGGCCCCTCTGCAACGTCACCTCCTCCCTCGGCTATCTCTGGAGTGGGTGTAATCAGTACATGCACTCCCGGCCGATACTTGCGCACCGTCCCCATCAGTCTCATCGTCACTATACCCAGGGGAACTGGTACGATCGTCTTCTCGGCCCCATGAATTGCGTCAAATAAACCCATCCCGATGATGAGTCTAGTAATGTAGGAGCCAAAAAAGATAACACCGATCCTGGCATACTGATCCTGATGATGTAAATACTCTGCCAGGATGTGTCCCAAGTGAATCGGTATACTCTGAACCATAGAATATAAATACAAAAGCTCCTGTCGACAGAGTACACCGGTGTTGTCACCACGGCCGTTTACTGATCTACTCAGGATGGCATAAATTTATTTGTAACTCAACCGGGAGAGGCATGTGGCCTTTGACACTCCCGGCTCATACTATCCCTGGCCGTATAGTGCTCTGTATACGCTCTGAGGAGTAAGACTACTTGGATAATCAGTCAATAATTACTCATACTCCTCAGTGTCAATAAAGGCCTCGTCATATAGCCCGAGTCGGACAGGGAATTGGGTAACACTCATGCTGTGATACTGACAGAACGCACGGAACTGAATGGCATCTATAGTGTCGAAACTGATGTACGATCGATCAAACTCGAATGACGCTAATACCTCCAACGTCGACTTACAAATGGCCGGCTCACGAATCAGCAACAGACGACGCCAATTCTCCACGGCCAGTAACTGCTCAACCTCATCTTCCATGTCATCGGCCAACTGAACCTCCCTGAGTGCACTCAAGTCCGAGAATCATGTCTAACCGAACTTGAGCTTCGATAGTCGCTCAAACCAAGCCTAGTGCTTGGGAATCGCAAATTCCATATGCTTTGCTTGAGGGGAGTGCTCTCTAGGACGTCTGCCAGCTGTTTTCTTTGTTCAAAGAGCTATATCTGCGAAAATTGAACAGAGAATCGATCAAATAAACTCATAAAACCATTCTGCAGAAATCCACACGGTCATATGGAAATTCCACACGACCGTGTGGATCCACGGGGTGTGAAAACTGCACGACCACTATGCAAAAATCCACAAATACATCAAAAATTTGCTCAAAACTCACTCTAAAAGCATGGACCAACCATTTAACATGTAAACAAAATGACATTCACCACATTTAAACAAAAGAAATCAAGATTTGGTAAAGAAAAATAGGAAAAGGGTTTACAGATGAGATGAGGATGAAAAACTTGAAAACGGCCGGAAAACTCAAGTAAAATCCCTCTAAAACGATGGCGAGGAGTCAGGAGAGTGCAAGGATGTGTTCTCTGAGTGTTTGGGAGTGTGAAAATGAAAAAGTCTCAATAGGTTTATAAAGAAAATCACAGCCTTTTGAGTTCTGTACATCTACACGGCCGTGTGGAAATTCCCCATGCCCGTGTGCCTCCATAGGGGAGCTTCACAAGGGCACTCACACGTCCCTGTATGCTCTCAGGATAGCACACTTTTTCTCTGAACGCATCCATACGGCCATATGGAAATTCCCCACGCCCGTGTGCCCAGTCCACAAGGGCACCCACACGCCCCTGTGGCTTCTCTATCCATCCGAGAAATTTCTCTAAGTGTTTCACATGCTCGTGTGGAAATTCCACAAGGTCGTGGATCTTCACAAGGGCCACTCACAGGGTCACTCACACACCCCTGTGTCTTCTCGGGATGGATAAGAACTTCTCTGCAGAGTTTCATACGGGCGTGTGGAAATTACCCACGCCCGTGTGTAATTCACAGGGTCATCGACAGGGGCAGGCACACGCCCATATGTCTTCTCGGGATAGAGCTCTGAACTCTGCAGAGAAATACACGCCTATGTGGAAATTCTCCATGGGCATGTGACCATCACAAGGTTGTTTACAGGGGCATTCACATGCCCCTGTGTCTTCTCGGGATAGAGAAGTTGAGCTCTGAATAGAAACACACGCCCGTGTGAAAATTCCACACGACCGAGTGTCCTCTCTGGATGACTTAGAAAAAATTATAGACTCTGTAGAAAATTTCTGCACACTTATACACATACAGAACCTGCATTTGCTATGTAAAATTAACCAGAGAATCATGAAAAACACGCTCAAACGATTAAGAAACTTTGCCAAGCACAATTAAGCACATGAAAACACCAATGATCCACGAGAAAAGCATAGCAATAGCATGTAAAAATCAAGACACCAACACTCAAGCACTTATTCATGCAAGTACTAAACTAAAACCTAGGAAAACAGTAAAGACTTGGGTTGCCTCCCCAGAAGCGCTCGTTTAATGTCACTAAGCTTGGCATACCTCTTCTTACCTCACGGGGGCTTATAGATGAAGGTTTCCCTCTTACCTATAACCTGAAAGCATGATGAACATAATCTTTTGAAGGTAGAGGGGGAGTTATCGAGTTTGTTACCACACAAGGGTTCGTCACTCTTACTCTGTTCTTGCACATCCCCATTAACCTTGGGCTATTTCTTGTGACGTCTCCTTGCACACTTCATCTTTCGGATCATCTTCTTCATGATTCCCGGGGTAGGTTACACCTTGTCCTCTAGACCAAGCACCATAACTTCCTCATTCTCCACCTCTTGGTCTAGTAACCCCTCGTATGGGTCCAGACACATCTTTTCCTTCACATATTCATCTATTAGTTCATCGATAGTGTCAAGAAAGTAAAGAGTAGGGTTGTGCACGGTCCAAAACCGGACCGGACCGGTTAAACGGTTTCTTTATTATTGGAACCAGACCGGACCAAATAACAGAGAAACCCAGACTGGTCGAAACCATTTTAGACCGGTCCGGTCTGGTTCGGTCCCGGTTTTTATGAATTAAAATTAAATTAATAGAGTGGTCATTTAATATATAGAGTTAAAAACAAACAATCAGCTTCATTAGCAATAGAAAATTTACATATATATATATATAGAGAGAGAGAGTTTAAGGTAAAAATAACTAAACAGGGCAAACCTGTCTGGTCCGGTTTGGACCGCGGTTCCAAAAACTGGAACCGGACCAGACCGGTCTGGAACGGATTTCAAAACTGGACCGGACCGGTTAATAATGAAACCGGTTGAAACCAGACCGGCGGTTCAAAAAAAACCGGTCCAGTCCGGTTTACGGTTTAACCGGTTTTTTTGAACAACCCTAGTAAAGAGTATCATCAAAGTCTAGAGAATGTCTCATGGCTTCGGCGAGGTGATATGTAAGCTTATCATCACCAACTCGTAAAGTTAACTCCCCGCCATCCATATCAATAAGCGTCTAGGAAATGCGCAAGAATGGCCTCTCAAGTATCAAAGGAACATCAACATCCTCATCGACATCCAATACTAAAAAGTCTACAGGAAATATGTGCTTGTCAACTTTCACAAGTACGTCTTCGATGATGCCCCTCGGATGTCTCACCGTTGGGCCCGCCAATTGAAGTGTCATCCGAGTGGGCCTAGGCTCTCCCAAGCCTAGCTTTTGAAAGAACGAGTAAGGCATGACATTGATGCTAGCCCATGAATCCACCAATGCCTTCTCTTCACCCAAATTACCAATTTTGTATGGAATGACGAAGCTTCATGGGTCTTTCTTCTTATTCGGCATATTCTTTTGCAACACTACCGAACATGAAGTATCTAGAATCACAGATGCACTTTCTTCCAACTTCCACTTGTTGGTCAAGAGGTCCTTTAATAGCTTTGCAAAGAGAGGCATTTGAGACAACGCCTCTACAAATGGAATGTTGATGTGAAACTACTTGAATAGACCCAAGAACTTCTTGTATTGCTCATTATTTTGGTTGTCTTCAATCTTGAGGGATAAAGGATTTTTTGCTTGTAAGGTGGGGGTACCACCTTCATCTTTTTGGCTCTCTCCTCAACCTCCATGACCTTGGGTACTTCAACATTGGTCTTCTCACTTGGAAGCCTACCCTTAACCTCACGACCATTTCTCAAAGTGATCGCCTTCACATGTTCTCTCGAATTAGTTTCAGTGTTACTAGGTAAGCTTCCTTGAGGTCTCTCTGATAACGACTTCGCAATTTGCCCCACTTGATTCTGTAAATTGTGCAATGATGTGGTGTGGTTGCGAAGTGTAGTTTCGACTGACTGAAACCTTGTATCCGATGATTGGATGAACTTGATCAAAGCTTTCTCTAGATCGGTCATCCGGGTCTCCAAGCTTGAAACTCCATTCTCCATGTTTGGGGCTTGTTGTTGTTGTTGTTGGAAACCTGGTGGTACCATGGCCTTTTGTTGCCCTTGATTATTCCATGAAAGATTCGGGTGGCTCCTCCAACCAGGATTGTAGGTATTGCTATATGGATTGCCTTGGCTTCTCATTGCATTACCCACAAAATCTATTTGTTCCACCGAGGATGTACCACAAATAGAAATCGGGCAATCGGATGAAGCATGTCCTCTCCACACCCACTGCAACTAGTCAAGGCCACCACTCTAGGAGAAGTTAGAGTATCTAACTTCTTGCTCAATGACTCAACCTAGGCCGCCAATGAAGTAACTACATCGATCTCATGAAGTCCGGCTACCTTCTTTCTGTCTCTTGTGTTCCATTGATAATTGTTCATAGCCATTTCTTCAATGAGATGTTGGGCTTCTTCAAGGGTTTTGCTTCCTAAGGTATCTCCTGCTGCTGCATCAAGTAACTGCCTTGTGCTTGGGTTCAACCCATTGTAAAAAGTCTAAATGATCATCCACTCGGGGAACCCACGTTAAGGGCATTTTCATAGGAGCTCCTTGAACCTATCCCTAGTCTCAGAAAGAGACTCCAATTCCGTTTGCACAAAGGAGGAAATTTCATTCCTGAGCTTCGCAGATTTTCCAGGAGGAAAATATTGGGTAAGAAAAGCTTCTACCATCTCCTTCCAAGTAGTAATCTATGCTCTAAGTGTTGAATGTAGCCACTGCTTTGCTCTCCCCTTCAAGGAAAATGGGAAGGCCCTCAATCTGATAGCATCATCCGTAATTCCATTAATCTTAAGCATGTCGCACACTTCCAAGAAGTTCTCGATGTTGTTGGTCGGATCCTCATCGGCCAAACCATTAAACTGTGCTGACTACTGTATCATATGGATGAATAGTGGCTTTAGCTCAAAGTTCTAAGCTCTAATCGGTGGCCACACAATACTAGACTGTGTGCCTAGAACTACAGGTCTGGCATAATATGATAGTATCCTCTGCTTCTCATTTTGTTCTGCCATATTATCTGACCCTTCACCTTCTACCTCAGCTTGATTTGACTATTCTTGCACAGGTTCTTTTCCCCATCTACGAAGTGTTCATTCAAGTTCAGGATCTCCTTCAACAATGTCGAAGGGTTCCCTCGGGTCATAACCTAGAGCTGCAACCAAAGAAAGAAAAACAAATCAGAATGATGGAAGAATAAGAAAGTGTGAAATAGAATAAATGGTGAATAGCTAAAATAGCAAAGTGCAAAGTGTTTCTAAAATAACTATTCCTCAGCAACGACGCCAAAAAATTGACAACGCCCTTTTTGCGTGTGAACCGCAAATGCACGGGTTTATCGAAGTAATAATACCCTGGTGAGTGGGTAGTCGTATCCACAGGGAATAGTGATAAGTAACACAAAGATTGCTATTTAACTAGAATGAAGATGAATTGATAGTGGTGTGAGCAAAATCAATGAAAATGGAAATAAAGAAAGAAGAAGGAAGAGAGAAGCTATAAAAATGAGAGGAAAGGCAATTGATAGAAAGTGGGACACCCGTACATTGCTCCCCCTAGGACAATTGCTTTAAGTGCAAAACCAACTATTATGTCTCCTAACTGATGCTTAATGAGTCGTGAAATCCTAAAACACACAGTCCCAAACCTAAGGTCAACCGTGACTAACCCTACACTATGCCCGGAGAAGAAATCGCTTAGTCTCAACACCTCACACTGTGTAAAGTTGCTTAAAGCTCTGGGAACTCCAAGTGATAAACCCTATACCCTAACATAGATTTAACCTTTGGTCCAGGCGAAAGACCCCTAGTCATAATTAAGCCCCAGCACTAAAGATTACTTCAACGCTTTACTCTGTTGCTTGTGCAACTAAGCCCAGCAGAGTTTCTCTCTTAGCACTTGACTCTATTGTGACCGCCAAGAAATCTTTGAACACAGAGGTATGACAAAATCATACCGAAGGGGAAAGGGGGCGTTCCACTATCTCTCGACTCACCCTCTCGACCCTCTCCAATCTTGTTTTGTCTAACCCTCATGGTGTGTTACTCACTCACAAGGATTACTAATGTAGGCTGTCAAACCTAGTGTCACTCTAAGGGTAAACCCATTCAACATTGTAACTCAATTAAAGACATCAATTAAAGAAACATAATAGGAAGGTCAAAGAAACAATATCATCCTAGGGTTTACAAGTCCAAGTACCCACTAGGGGTTTAGCTCTCCATGGAGCAAGATACAATCAATAATGAAATTGAAAGTAAAAGCATGCAATCCATGAGTAAAACCCCCTTGGTATTCGTGTCGATGGTCTTATGGAGTGGCCGCGTCTCTTCCAAAGGTTCCATCATCAAGCCTAGGGCACACCTCGCCGAATCGATATTGACGAAAGCTCCCCCAATAACTCTCTTCCCAAGGAACACGGTGTTGAAAGCCAAGAACCACTCCAAAAGCCTTGCCAAAGCCCCTCTAAACCCTAGCCGTGAGTGCCTACAAAGATGGTGAAGAGATGGGAAAAAAAAATCCTCAAAATGGGCTAAAATCGTGACTTAAATAGGGTTGGAATCGGTCATTCACACGGGCGTGTGGAATTTCCAAATTCCACACGCCCGTGTGAATCGGCAAGAATTGATTTTCCAGTGGCCTGTGAACAATGACTGCTACAGTAACTTTGCTGCAGTGATTTTCTACATTAACCTGCTACCGTACTTCGCCAAAATACTCCCAAATCCACACTTTTCATCGAGGCTACAGTATTGGGCACACATTCATGCGGTAGATCGCGTTGCTTTTTTAACAAAATCACATTTGACAATAATCTTGCTAGCTTTGCACAAGTCGGAACACATGAGTGTGACTGCCTTTTTGCCCCTCCACTTTACATGTCCACTCGAGCACAACGGAGGTTGGCACACGCTCATGTGTCTTTGAGCACAACTTGTGTCTTCACGTTTGTTCACTCCAAGATTTCACCAACAACATGTATTCACGATCTACTTTGGCTTCTTTCTTCCATACTTGTCTCCACAACCCTGCATGCATAAAAGTAATATAAATACACATGTATGAGCGATAAAATCTGAGAAAAGTAATCCTCATTATAAAAAAAGAATACTTCGTATTACTAATACACAAGCACTTATCAGGGTGATAAACTTGGGATTGATGCCTTCACGAAGATAGGGTTTAGTAATTAGAACAAGGCAACAGAAGTTTCCACTAATCATGTTGGTCGAGTTTATAACAACCACAACAATGCAAGCGACATTGTGAGGATTTCTAAAATTAGAGGAAAAGTATGTCCCATATATTGTCTTCTCATATCAGAGAAATGGAGATTACATATTGAGTTCATGTCACTGTTGTTTTTTTATGTTAAATTTCTTCTATTGCAAGGTCTTACTTTTCATAAACATGATGAATCTTTTAGTTCCACAAATAGGAGCAACTTTCTAGAGATTTTGAATTGTTATGGAAAGGAAGTTGAAAGTGTTAATGAGGGCTTGTATAGAAGAGACAACATAGGTCATTATTGATGAGATTGAAGATAGTCATTTCTCTATACTTCTTGATGAGTCTCGTAAAAAATCAATAAAAAGGCAAATGGTTGTGATTATGAGGTTTGTGAATAAGAAAGGGAATGTAATTGAAAGATTTCTTGTTACTATGCATGTTGTTGATATTTCAGCCCCTTTAGTAAAGATAGCTTTAGATGGATACTTTGCCCATTGTGTTTTATCCATTTTTAGATTGAGAGGGCAGAGATGTGATGGAGCCTCAAATATGAAAAGGCAATTTAATGGGTTGAAGACACTAATTTTGAAAGAAAATCCATTTGGTTTTTATGTCAATTATTTTACCCACCAATTACAGTTGCTTATCATTTATGTTGCTAGGAGCTCATTGGCTAATAATAATTTTTTCCGCTATGTCACTATGATTGTAAATATTGTGGTACTTCTTGCAAAAGAAGAGATGCATTTCTTCAAAAGAACCACATAATATTGTGGAGAAATTGGATAAAGGTGAGATTTTTTTTTCAAGAAGAGACTAATATCAAGAAAATAATCTTGCAAGACCCAGTGATACTCGGTCAGGCTCACATTATACAAATTTAATCCGCCTATTTACTATGTGGGAATTAGAATTATAGATGTTAGAAAATGTGTGTAATATTGGGAATGTTTCTTGTTGGAATCTAGGGGCGGAATATTACCTTGAATTGTCGAATTAATTCAAGAGGATCGATCTTTTGCTTGCGCTACTAGTTCTTGGCCTTTATCATTTACTTGTTCTTTAGTCTTTCTTCTTCTTCTTCACCTTTCTCTTGGTTGTGGACAACTACAAGAGATGCTCACTTGGAGTCACACTACAAATCCCAAGCTCAAAGAGAAGGTGGCTCTTGAATAAGAGAGTATGAGGGAGAGGTTAGATATTTTTTCCTTCTTCTGAGATTGAAGCCCACCTCTCTGATAAGTGCTTGTGCGATAAGAATGTGAAGTGTTCTTTCCTTATGATGAGTATTACTTTTATCAGGTTTAAGCGCTAATACATGTGTATTTGTGTTCTTTTGTGCATATAGGGTTGCGAAGCTAAATATTGAGAAAAGAAGCCAATGTCGATTGTGAATGCACTATTTGATGAAATCTTGGGAAGGAACAAATGCGAAGACACAAGTCGGGCTCAAGATACGAGAACGTGTGCCAACCTCCAGGTATTCAAGCGAGTACAATGATATGGAGGGGCACAGACGAAGTCACATTCGAGTATCCCGATTTGTGCATTGATAGCAAGATGTTCACCAATGAGGTTGTTTATTGAAGAAGTGACGCAATCTATGGTGTAAACGTGTGTCCGTTTATGTTACCTCGATAAAAAACATGGATTCAGAAGTGTTTTTCGTAGGTCACTGTGGCATGTCACTGTAGTAGTACTGTTCACGTTCGGCTGAAAATGAGCTTTCCAGAGAATCCAGACGGGCGTGTGGAAAGTCCCCACGCCGGTGTGGATGCCCAATTCCAGCCCTTTTAAAGCTGCAATTCAGCCCGATTTCAACATCCTTTTTTCCATCTTTTCTCCAACTTTGGAGAGGCTTGCGGCTAGGGTTTAGAGAGGTATTGGCAAGGATTTTGGAGGGGTTTTATGCCTTTGACACCATAATTCTCTTGGAAGATAGCTATTGGGGGAGCTTTCGTCGGCACCGATCCGGTGAGGTGTGCCCTACGCTTGACAAGGTGACCTTTGAAGAAGGCGCGGCCACTCCACAAGACCATCGACACGACTATCGAGGGGGTTTTCCTATGGACTATTTGGTCTTACTTCTGATTTTATGATTAATTGTATCTTGCTCCATGGAGAGCTAAACCCCTAGTGGGTACTTGGATTTGTGAACCCTAGGATGTATTTGTTTTATTAACCTTTTATTATGCTTTCCTTAATTGATGCTTTTAATTGAGTTCTAATCTTGAACGCTTATTGAATGATTTCTCCCTTAGAATGACACTAGGGTTGAGAGTCAAAATTGGTAATCTTTGTGGATGGGTGACACGCCATGAGGGTTGGACAAATCAAGATTGGAGAGGGTGAGAGGGTGAGTCGAGAGCTAGCGGAGCGTCCCCTTTCTCCTCCGGTGTGATTTATCCTACCTCCATGTTCCAAGAGTTCTTTGCGGTCACAATAGAGTGAAAGGTTAAGGGATGAACTCCGCTGGGGCTTAGTTGCGCGAGCAACAGAGTAAAGCGTTGAAGTGACTTTAACACCTAGGGCTTAATTGTGAGTAGGGGTCTTTCGCCTGGATCAAAGGGTTAGATCTACATATAGGAATAGGGTTTATCACTTGGAATCCTTAGAGTTTCTTATAACTTTACAAACTGTGAGGTGTTGAGACTTGTCGATTTCTCCGCCGGGACATAGTGTAGAGTTAGTCACGGTTGACCTTAGATATGGGACCATGTATTATAGGATCTTCACCACTCATTAATGCATTAGTTAGGAAGCATAATAGTTGGCTTTGCACTTGAAACAATTATCTTAGGCAGAACAGTATCCGAGTACCCCACTTTATATCGATTGCTTTTCCTCTCACTTATTTGCATTTCTCTTTCTTGTTCTTTTATTCTTGTTTACATCAAACTTTATCAACACAATCATTGTTCATCTTCACTTGGTTAAGTAGCAACTTAAGTATTTTTATTCCCTACTCCCTATGGATACGATACCCCACTCACTTGGGAATTTATTACTCGATAAACCTATGCACTTACGGGTCACACGTAAGGGGCGTTGTCAAGTTTTTGGCGCCGTTGCCGGGGAGTAGGCGTTTAGAGATACTTTGCACTTTGCTATCTTAGCTATTCAATCATTCTATTTCATATCTTCTTATTCTATCATCGTTCTAATTTTGTTTTCTTTATTTTGGTGCAGCTCCAAGTTATGATCCGAGGAAACCCTTCGATATTAATTGAAGGTGATCCTGAACTTGAACATACACTGAGAAGAAGGGGAAAAGAACCTGTGCAAGAACTATCGAATCTAGCTGAAGGGGAAGTTGAAGGATCTGACAACATGGAAGAATAGAATGAACAACATAGAACACTCTCTAATTACGCCAAACCGTCACTATTGGGGACACATTCTAGCATTGTGCGACCCTCAATCACAGCTCACAATTTTGAGCTAAAGTCGGCATTCATCCACATGTTACAGCAATCCGCACAGTTAAATGGTTTGGCCGATGAGGAGCCAAATAGTCACATAGAGAATTTCTTGGAAGTGTGTCATATGCTCAAGATCAATGGTGCTACGGATGATGCTATTAAGTTGAGAGCCTTCCCATTTTCCTTAAAGGGGTGAGCGAAGCAGTGGCTACACTCATTACCTAGAGAATCGATCACTACATGGGAGGAGATGGTAGAAGCTTTTCTTGCCCATTATTTCCCTCCCAGAAAATCTGCAAAGCTTCGGAATGAGATCTCGTCCTTTGTGCAAATGGTATTGGAGTCTCTATTCGAGACATGGGAAAGGTTTAAGGAACTCCTACGAAATGTCTTCAACATGGGTTTCTAGAGTGGATGATCATTCAAACTTTTTACAATGGTTTGAACCCAAATATAAGACAGTTACTTGATGCAGCCGCAGGAGGTGCCTTAGGTAGCAAGACCCCCGGAGAAGCCCGGCAATTAATTGAAGAAATGTGGTTGAATAGCTACCAATGGAATGTTAGGGAGAAGAAGGAAGTGGCCGGCATCCATGAGATCGATGTGGTTACATCGTTGGCGGCCCAAGTGGAGGCATTAAGTAAGAAGTTAGACACTATAACTTCTTCGAGATTGGCGGCCTTAACGAGTTGTGGGAATATGGAGGGGGACATGCCCATCCGATTGCCAAATAGCCGTTGGTGGTACACCCTTCGTTGAGCAAGTTGACTATGTGGGTAATGTAATGAGAAACCAAGGCAATCCTTATAGCAATACATACAATTCGGGTTGGACGAACTACCCTGATTTCTCATGGAACAACCAAGGGCAACATAAGGCCACCGCACCACCAGATTTTCAACAATAACAAGCCCCAAACATGGAGAATAGAGTTTCAGGCTTGGAGACACGGATGTCTGATCTAGAGAAAGCCTTGAACCGATTTGTGCAATCATCGGATACACGGTTCCAATCGGTTGAGGCTACACTTCGCAACCACACCGCTTCATTGCACAACCTTAAGAATCAAGTGGGGCAAATCGCGAAGTCTCTATCGAAGAGACCACAAGGAAGCTTGCCGAGCAATATTGAGATTAATCCAAGAGAACATGTGAAGGCGATCACTTTGAGAAGTGGTCATGAGGTTAAGGATAGGCTTCCAAGTGAGAAGACCAATGTTGAAGTACCCGAGGTCGTGGAGCTTGAGAAGAGAGCCAATAAAGAAAAAGAGATGGCATCCCCACCTTACAAGCCAAGAATCCCTTGTCCTTTAAGATTGAAGAACGACTAAAATGATGAGCAATACAAGAAGTTCTTGGGTCTATTTAAGCAATTGCACATCAACATTCTTTTTGTAGAGTCATTGTCTCAAATGCCTCAGTATGCTAAGTTCTTGAAAGATCTTTTGACCAATAAGAGGAAATTGGAAGAGAGTGCATCGGTGATCTTAGATGCCTCTTGTTCGGCGATGTTGCAAAAGAATATGCCGAACAAGAAGAAAGACCTCGGAAGCTTTGTGATACCGTGCAACATTGGCCATTTGGGTGAAGAGATGGCATTGGTGGACTCAGGGGCTAGTATCAACGTCATGCCATACTCTTTCTTTCAGAAGCTAGGCTTAGGAGAGCCTAGGCCTGCTCGGATGACTTTGGAATTGGCGGACCGAAAGGTGAGACATCTGAGGGGCATCATTGAAGACGTGCTTGTCAAGATGGACAAGTACATATTTCCTGTAGACTTCATAGTGTTGGATGTCGATGAGGATGCAAATGTTCCCTTGATACTTGGGAGGCCATTCTTGCGCACCTCCAAGGCATTGATCGACATGGACGGTGGAGAGTTGACACAGAGGGTTCGAGATAACAAGCTCACATACTGGCTCACTGAAGCCATGTGATATTCTCTTGACTTTGATGATACTTTATATTTTCTTGACACTACCGATGAACTAAGTAATGAATATATGCAGGAAATGTTAAATCCTGACCCGTACGAGGGGTTGCTAGACCAAGAAGTGGAGAACGAGTAGTTGTTGATACTTGGTCTAGAGGAGAAGGTACCATCTACTCCAGGGATCATGAAGAAGATGCTCCGGAAGATGAAGCGAGCAAGAAGATGCCACAAGAAACGCCCCAAGGCTGTTGGAGTTATGCAAGAATGGAACAAGGTTGGCAAACCCTTGTTAGGTGGTACCAAGCTCGACAACTCTCCCTCTACCTTCAAGAGGGTATGTTCATCATGCTTCCAAGTCACGGGTAAGAGGGAAACCTTCATCTATGAGCCCCCGTGAGGTAAGAAGAGGTACGTCAAGCTTAGTGACGTAAAACAAGCGCTTCTTGGGAGGTAACCCAAGTCTTACTGTTTTTCTAGTTTTTAGTTTAGTGTTTGCATAAATAAGGTTTTGGGTGTTAGTGTCCTGATTTTGAGATGCTATTGCTGTGATTTTCTCGTGGATCTTTGGTGCATGCTGTGTTTCAAATGTGTGTGGCGAAGAATCTTGGTCATTTGAGCGTGTTTTTCATGTTTTCTCTGGTTAAAATTGCATTGTTAGACAGGCTCTGAGTGTACATTTGTGTTCAAGAATTTTCTGCAGAGCCTGCAAAGTTTTCTAAGTGTTCAAAGAAAACACATGCCCGTGTGGAATTTCCGCACGGGCGTGCGTTTTCATTCAGAGCTCATCCAGAGATGGCACAGGGGCGTGGACTCGCCCCTATGAACCACCTTATAAATTTCACACGCACGTGGGTAATTTCTGCATGGATGTGTGTCATCCTGTAGAGACTGAGAATTTTTCCTGAGAAGACACAGGGGCGTGGACTTGCCCCTGTGGATTACCCAGTGACAAACGCACGGGCGTGGATAATTTCCACATGTCCGTGCGGATCTCTACAAAAGAGCTCTCCTCCATCCCGAGAATACATAGGGGCGTGCGTCTGTCCCTGTGAACTGGCCCTGTGAAGTTCCACGGCCATGTGGAATTTCCGCACGGGCGTGGGTCATAATTAGAGAATTTTCTCGGTTGGACAGAGTGTCCACAGGGGCGTGCGTATGCCCCTGTGGGTCGGGCGCGCGGGCATGGGTAATTTCCGCACGCCCGTGTAGATGTGCTCAGAAGCATAAGGTGTTCTCCCGAGAGTACACAGGGGCGTGCGTCTACCCCTGTGGAGCTCTCCAATGGAGTCACACGGGCGTGGGTAATTTCCACACACCCGTGTGGATGCGCAGAATTCCAAGAAATGCGGGTTTTCCTTAAAAACTCTTTGCATTTCTTCTTTATTACACCTTTAATCACTTCTCTAGACTCTTATCGTCGATCTAGCAAGGTTTTACACGAGTTTCCCAGACGATTTTCAAAGTTTTTATCTTTTCCTCATCGGTAAACCTTCTTTCCCTTTTCTCTTTGCTATACTTGATGTTAATGGTTAAAATGGTGAATGTTGTTTCATTGCTATGATAAGATGGTCCGTGCATGCTTAGAATGAATTCAGGGATGAAATTGTGGTGTAATTTTAGAATTTCTACATGTGGCCGTGCGGTTTTTACACCCCGCGGATCCACATGGGCGTGTGGAATTTTCACACGACTATGTGGATTTCTATAATATTAATTTGTTAGCTTCTTTGATCATTTCTTCTTCAAATTTTGTAGATATGGCACCCCGGTCGAAGAGCAAGCTGACAAGCGACCACGTGAAGCATCCCCTAAACCGGAGGATATGGAATTTGCTATTCCCGAGCACCAGGCATGATTTGAGAGGTTGTCGAAGATTAGGTTTGGACAATCTCAGTTCTTAGATTTGAATGTGCTGAGAGAGGTGCGGCGGGGAGATGAAATAGCCGCCAAGATCGAGGAGCTGTTGGCGGTAGGAAACTGGAGAAAGTTATTGTCGATTCGAGAGCTAGCTATCCGAGCATTGACACTCGAGGTCCTAGCGTCTTTTTAGTTTGACCAGTTATATTCCAGATTCGATAGTGTGGACACCGTGCATTTTTTAGTATTTGGGCATCATTGCAGTATGAGTGTCACACAGTTTTTGATCATGATGGGACTGTATGATGAGGCTTTTACTGACACGGAGGAGTATGGGCACCTACCGACTGATTATCCAGGCAGCTTGACTCCTTATAATGCATACAGGACGTTATGTGGGCAGGGTCAGTGCGAGCTAGGGGTGTCTAAGGTCAAATGCTTGACCTGGCCGAGCTATAGATATATACACGCAGTTCTCAGTAGATCAGTGAGCGGCCGAGATGAGAGCACAGGCGTGTTGAGTCGGCAGGATCTACTTTACTTATTCTCAATGGTCCAGAGAATGCCAATTCATCTGGGGCATATCGTGGCTGATTATCTTCGTGATCAGGGCCAGTATGCTAGAGTTGGTGTACTGTTCTCAGGCCCCTACATCACCAGACTTATCATGGGGAAGGGATTATTGGATGCAATTAGGGGGGTCGAGAAGGCCATTATACCAACTCCACTTGGTATAGACACTATGAGATTGATGGGGATGATCCGGAGATGCAGACAAGGAGCGTATATGATGATCATGCCCCCTTCTGAGGCAGCCGAGGTCGAGGTTGACACTAGAGAGGGTTCACAGATAGTACTGGAGCCAAAGACAGAATAGGTATAGGTAAAGGCTTTCCCCACAACGCTAGCGCACCCACCGGTTCGGATATTTTCTCCATCTCAGGCCCATGATCGATTAGAGAGGCTCGAGAGAGCTGTAGGGGTGCTATAGGAAGACTTAGCTGAGCTTCACACTACACATGCCACGAACCACACAGAGGTGATGGCACATTTTGATAGTCTACAGCAGTTACTCCAGTATGCGACCTCACTCTTTATGATTCGACCTCAGACCCCTCCGGTCCCACTGGCCTCACCATCACCAGATCCACCGGCACCTTTCGACCTAGCATAGACACCAACTGTAGCAGAGTCGACACTAGATGACACCGACACTTGACTCATTTTTCTCTTCTTTACTTCTACATTTCATTTTGGACTTGTACACTCAGAAAGGATCCCCCTTCTGAGTTTATCTTTTATGTTTTTTGTTTGAGTTGTATTTCATTACTCTATCTTTTATATACTCGAGTTGTTTTTGTTTTTATTGAGCTTCACTGAACCCCCTTGTGTATGCTCGCAGATGGTCTTGTCAGTATGGGAATTGAGAACAAGTCATGGACAAAGCCAATTTGGGCCGTGTGTGCTTCACAACCCATTGGAACTTTACTCTCAAAGATTTAGCTCCAACAAACGCAACACTAGGAGTCAAGGGAGTATTGTTTCAATTACCACTCCCACATATATATTTGATTGATTTACTTTCTATTGTGCTTGCATGTGTACATTGAGGGCAATGTACATCTTAAGTGTCAGGGGGGGTTCACGTTGCAGATGTCTTTTACACAAGTTTTGATTAACATACATGCTCACATAGTCAATGGTGGTTCACCTTAGTTGCAATGTTTGTATTCTTGAGTTTAGGAGATGTTTTAACATTGAATATTCTCATGCTCTAGTTTTTACTTGAATTTGTAGGAATTTTTGCCGATTGATACTTGTTGCACCACTCACTCTTGAAATTCTTTTGGAAAATCAAGTTCGTTATTTAAGGGACTAATTAGTTTTGTTTCTTATTTTATTTTGCTGAAAAAAATATAGATATATCGTTTAGTTGTGCATTCTGGGTGGAAAGGGCTACCACCTATGAAGTATGAAGCTACTCTCATAAGTCGGATACTTGTTATGCCCTAATGAGAGAAAGGGTTATCTCATGAGATGAGTGAAAGCTACCACCCGGTAGAAAGAGCTACCACCTCGGAAGTGTGAAAGCCACCTTAGCGGCAGCTTTAGAAAGGGCTACCTTAGAGGATGTGTGAAGCTACTACCATCTTGTTGTTTTGTTATGTTTTGTAGATAAATAAGTCCCTTTTACTTGGAACTTTGAGGAATATACTTTGGGTTGAATTGAATGAGTTTACACACACTCACACGATTTTGGGTTGTTGTCCTTTTTGATTCAAGTTTTAGCTGGAGTATAGATATTTTTCGTATTTAGTGTTGAAATTTCCCTTACTTGTAGAATGCTCTCCTTGTATGATTTGGTGAACTTAAGGCCGAGCGCTTTCAATATTTCCTTCTTCTATGCGTCAATGTTTTATTTCTTTGCTTGAGGACAAGCCAAATCTTAAGTGTGGGGGAGTTTGATAAGTGCTTGTGCGATAAGAATGCGAAGTGTTTTTTCCTTATGATGAGCATTACTTTTATCAGGTTTAAGCGCTAATACATGTGTATTTGTGTTCTTTTGCACATGTAGGGCTGCGCAGCTAAATATTGAGAAAAGAAGCCAATGTAGATCATGAATGTACTATTTGACGAAATTTTGGGAAGGAACAAACGCGAAGACACAAGTCGGGAGTGTTTTTGGCCGGTATTGTAGCAGGTCACTGTAGTAATTTACTGTAGAAGTACTGTTCACCGCCAGCTGAAAATGAGATTTCCAGAGAATCCACACTGGCGTGTGGAAATTCCCCACGCCCGTGTGGATACCCAATTCCAGCCCTTTTAAAGCCGCGATTCAGCCCAATTTCAGCATCCTTTTTTCCATCTTTTCTCCAACTTTGGAGAGGCTTGCGGCTAGGGTTTAGAGAGGTATTGGCAAGGATTTTGGAGTGGTTCTACGCCTTCGACACCGTGATTCTCTTGGAAGATAGCTATTGGGAGAGTTTTCATCAGCACCGATCTGGCGAGGTGTGCCCTAGGCTTGACAAGGGGACCTTTGAAGAAGGTGCGGCCACTCCACAAGACCATCGACATGACTATCGAGGGGGTTTTCCTATGGACTATTTGGTTTTACTTCTGATTTTACGATTGATTGTATCTTGCTCCATGGAGAGCTAAACCTCCAGTGGGTACTTGGATTTGTGAACGCTAGGATGTATTTGTTTCATTAACCTTTTATTATGCTTTCCTTAATTGATGCTTTTAATTGAGTTCCAATCTTGAACGCTTGTTGAATGATTTCTCCCTTAGAGTGACACTAGGGTTGAGAGTCAATATTGGTAATCTTTGTGGATGGGTGACACGCCATGAGGGTTAGACAAATCAAGATTGGAGAGGGTCGAGAGGGTCAGTCGAGAGGTAGCGGAGTGTCCTCTTTCCCCTCCGGTGTGATTTATCCTACCTCCACATTCCAAGAGTTCTTTGCTGTCACAATAGAGTGAAGGGTTAAGGGATAAACTCCGCTGGGGCTTAGTTACGTGAGCAACAGCGTGAAGAGTTGAAGTGACTTTAATACCTGGGGCTTAATTGTGAGTAGGGGTCTTTCGCCTAGACCAAAGGGTTAGATCTACATATAGGAATAGGGTTTATCACTTGGAATCCCTAGAGTTTCTTGCAACTTTACATACTGTGAGGTGTTGAGACTAGTCGATTTCTCTGCCGGGACATAGTGTAGAATTAGTCACAGTTGACCTTAGATTTGGTACCATGTATTGTAGGATCTCCACCACTCATTAATGCATTAGTTAGGAAGCATAATAGTTGGTTTTGCACTTGAAACAATTATCCTAGGCAGAACAGTATCCGAGTACCCCATTTTATATCGATTGCCTTTCCTCTCACTTATTTGTGCTTCTCTTTCTTGTTCTTTTATTCTTGTTTACATCACACTTTATCAACACAATCATTGTTCATCTTCACTTGGTTAAGTAGCAACTTAAGTATTTTTATTCTCTACTCCCGGTGTATACGATACCCCACTCACCTGGGAATTTATTACTCGAGAAACCCGTGCACTTGCGGGTCACGCGCAAGGGGCGTTATCACTCTCCTTTCCTCTTTCAACAACTCATGTAGTTGAGGAATGAGAAATTCTCTCATTCAACAAGTATCAAGAGAGATGACACTTGTGTTATGGATAAGCATGCATGATAACACTTGTCCCATGTATTGTGCCATATGGACACAATGACACACATGTGTCATAAGCTACATCTTCCACTTGTGCACAACGGTAACAACATATATTCCATAAGTAGCAACGTATGCATGTCTTTTAACCTCAATGATTCAATCTCACAGTATTAAGGGACGTGTAGTGTGCGACCATATGAGAAAAGGTACCTGTGAGGATTGTTAGATTTAGTCACCATCAAACTAATGTAGCATTACTCTATATCTCGTTATAACCCAAATTATTTTAATCACACTAGATTTTGCACCCCTGATCCCTCTATCCATATAGAGCTATGCAAAATCCATATAATATATATATGTTCATGATTACTGCAAACAACTTATGTCAATAGACAACTAATGTCTTTGTAACCGCCAGGGCAATGAGTCACAAATAACTTGTATGATATCAAATGAATTTTTTCCCAAACTCTCATGTCAATTCATCAAGTTTTGGTTGCTTTCTTAGTCATATTCCATTAGACTGCATTACTCCTGGCCCTTGGATAATATGCTAAAGTAGCACCACCAATCCTCAATTTCTTGACATAAGTTTGGTTCCCAATGGGTATAATAGTGGACTGCTAGTCATAAGGCTCACACAATAATGAAGAAGGGATCCATTCATTACTCCCTTTGTTGGTCAATCTAAGCACATGCAGTATGAAATGCATGCTATGATAGAGCACCAATTTTGGGTTTGTCACGCTCTAAAATACAACATATGGAACACGGTCCAGTCACTCCACAAAGTGGCCAACTCAAGCCATCATAAGCTTAAATCCGACTTTATACAGGCTAAATGGACAATAAAGGTCCCATAGTTTACCACATAAATCTCATCTTAGCACTTAGCCAAGGCGACATATAAAATCTTTAATCACACCAAAGTAATTAAGTAGATTTCCAATCAGACGATACCTAGTAATTATTTGTCTCCTCCCATTCGCAATCACAGTGTTGGGGTTGATTTTCTTGTGTGAGAGGGGAACATCTAGCTAGCCTAGTGACAAACTTAGATACGTACCTAATCAAATGAACCCCAATTTACTAGGCATATATATATATATATATATTCTTTTTCTTTTCTATTTTTAAAAAAGGAAAACACATTTCTTTATTGTATAAGTAAATGTACAAGCATATCAAATCCTCAACAAACTTAAACCCCTGATATGCTTATGAAAAACATCTTTAGTAATGAGTTTAGAAAAAGGATCAACAATCATATCGCTGGTGGAGATATGCTTTACGACCACTAGTCCTTGTGCGATGATGTCACAAATGAAGTGATAGTTGGTATCAATGTGCTTTGTCTTTCCATGATACTTCGGATCCTTTGCATAGACAATGGGGAATGTGTTATCACAGTAGATAACAGTGGCCTCACGTAGATGTCCTGTAATGTTGAGAGTACTAAGAGATCTCCTAAACCATATTTCCTTTTGCACCGCAGAGGTGCATGTAACATACTCTGACTCCATCATGGATAGTGACACACACTATTGTTTCTTGCTACACCATGAAATGGCATGTCCTCCAAGAACAAAGGCATATCCTGATATGGACTTTCTTTTATCTTTGTCGATAGACCCATCAGCATCACTGTATCGAACCAACTTGAGGTTCACACCTTTATAGCACAAAGCCATATTGGTGGTTCCTCTAAGATATCTAAAAATCCTCTTAACAGCAGCCCAATGCGCAGGTCTAGGATTACTCTAATATCTACTAACCATCCCAATTGTAAAACATATATCAGGTCATGTACACACCATAGTGTACATTAGACTATAGATAACACTTGCATATGGTAAATTTGCTATTCGATGCTTTTCTTCTTGTGGTTTGGGACATTGATTCATACTTAAGTGTGAGCCCTTGGCTATTAGAGTATCAACGGGCTTGCGATTATGCAATGGAAACATTCCAAGATCCTCTTAATATAGGTATCTTGACAAACTCAGAAATCTCTTAGAACGATCCCTCGAGATCTTAACTCCGAGAACATAGTCTGCCTGACCCATACCCTTCATCTCAAAAGTAGAGGACAATCACTTTTGAGTAGCGATGATCATCTACATATTATTCTCAGCTATTAAAATATCATCCACGTATAAAGAGAGTATAAGAAATGTATTTTCTTGTCGCTTTATGTACACGCAATGTCCTCTTCATTCATCACAAAACCTGCCGATGTAATGGCTTGATGAAATCTAAGATACCATTACCTAGATAATTGTTTCAGGCCATAAATGGAGTGTTTTAAGCGACACACTTTGTGCTCTTGTCCCTTTGCCTGAAATCCAATGGGTTGATCCATATATATCTCCTCGTTTATTTCTCTATTGAGAAATGATGTTTTCACATCCATTTGGAACAAATCCAAATCTAAATGTGTAACAATATCTAGGATAAGGCGAATAGACGTAAACCTCACCATAAGAGAAAATGTCTCTTTATAGTCCACACCTTCCTTTTGGTTGTAACCTTTTTCCACTAGTCAAGCCTTATACTTATCAATTGATCCATCCGCCTTACTCTTGACTTTTGAGACCCACTTGTTTCCAATAGTCTTACGCCCAGGAGGTAGATCAACTAAGTCCCAAATAAGGTTCTTAGCCATGGATTCCATCGCATCTTCCATTACTGCATACCATTTTCTTGAATATGGTGAGCTCATTGCTTCTTCAAAAGAAGAGGGTTTATTAGTATCCACAGAAATTCTTAAGAAATACCCATCTTCAATTTCAAAGCGTTTGCGTGGAACACTTCCATGTTGTCTTCTACATAATTCTAGATTTTGAGGTTCAGGTTGTGTGCTCTCACTGACCTCAATAATCATTAGAGTGGATTGTAAATCCAAATCCATTTGGGATTCACTATCTTTATGTTTCTCCAACTCATAGAGCTCAAGACTTTGTTTGATCTTACCAACACTAGGAAAATCATCATCTAGAAAATCCACGTCACGAGACTTAATTTCAGTGATTCCTCCATCATGATGCTCACCATACATCACATATCCCTTAGAATGTTCACAATACCTAATAAACACATATTTATTAGCTCTAGGGTCCAATTTCCCATATTTATGAGAAAAGTGACGAACATAACTAGCAGACCCCCATGGCCTTCAGCCCTCCAAAGTAGGCTTATCGCCATTCCATAACTCAATGGAGTAGTTGAGACTGGCTTGGTGGGTACTCGGTTAAGGATGAAGGCCACAGTTCGAAGGGCATCCACCCAAAATGTAATTGGAAGGTTAGCCTACGCAATCATAGACCTAACCATGTCTAACAGAATTTGATTCCTTCTCTCTGCAACCCCATTTTGTTGCGGAGTTCTAAATATTGTCAACTGTCAGTGTATACCTTTGTTCTCATAGAATTCTCTGAATTGATCAGAGAAATATTCTCGGCCAATATCAGTGCGAACAGTCAACCTCAATAACAAAGAATTTGAAATAATTCAAAGCTTCGAAGCAATGAGATAACAGAAATACCGAGCCATACAATGAGAAGTCATCTAAGAATGTGATAAGTTCTTGTGAATTAGTAATACGAAGTATTCTTTTCTTACGATGAGCATTACTTTTCTCAGATTTTATTGCTAATACATGTGTATTTGTGTTTTTTGTGCATGTAGGGTTGTGGAGACAAGTATAGAAGAAAGAAGCCAAAGTAGATTGCGTTTTCACTTTAGTTGATGGAATCTTGGAGTGAACAAATGTGAAGACACAAGTTGTGCTCAAAAACATGTGAGTGTGTGCCAACCACCGTTGTGTTTAAGGAAATATGCAAATTGGAGGGGCACAAAGGCAGTCACGCTCATGTGTTCCGACTTGTGCAAAGCTAGAAAGATTGTTGTCAAATGTGCTTTTATTTGAAGATGCAACACAATCTACAGCATCTAGGTGTTCCTGTTTATGTTGCATCGATGAAAAGTGTGGATTCGGGAGTATTTTAATGGAGTACTGTAGCAAATCATTGTAGTAATTTACTGTAGCAGTTACTGTTCATAGGCCGCAGAAAATCAATTTCCTGGAGATTCACACCGGCGTGTGGAAATTTCACAAGCCCGTGTGGATGCCCGATTCCAGCCCTATTTAAGTCATGATTTCAACCCGATTTGAGGATCCTTATTTTCCATCTTTTGGCTATCTTTTCTCCACCTTTGGAGACGCCGGTGGCTAGGGTTTGAAAAGGCTTTAGCTAGGCTTTTGGAGAGGTTTACGGCCTTCGACATCGCATTTCCTTCGGAAGAGAGTTATTGGATGAGCTTTCATCGGCACCGATCTGGCAAGGTGTGCCCTAGGCTTGACGAAGGGACCTTTGGAGAAGATGCGGCCACTCCACAAGACCATCAACATGAACACCAAGAGGGCTTTATTCATGGATTGTATATTTTTACTTTTGATTTCATTATTGATTGTATTTTTCTCCATGGAGAGCGAAACCCCTAGTGGTTACTTGGACTTGTAAACCCTAGGATGATGTTGTTTCCTTGACCTTTTATTATGCTTTCTTTAATTGATGTTTTAATTGAGTTCTAATATTGAATGCTTGTTGAGTTAATTTTCCCTTAGAGTGACACTAGGGTTGAGAATCTATTTTCGTAATCCATGTGGATAAGTGACACACCATGAGGGTTAGACAATGCTAGATTGAAGAGGGTTGAGAGGGTGAGTCGAGAGGTAGCGGAACGTCCCCTTTCCCCTCCGGTGTGATTTATCCTACCGCCACGTTCCAAGAGGTCTTTGCGGTCACAATAGAGTGAAGTGCTAAGAGACGAACTCCGCTAGATTTTATTGTATTTACCGATTATTCGGAACTCTGCTATGTCATGAACAAAGCTGATGCTAAGCCGAGATTGATTCGTTAGATCTTATTGTTGCAAGAGCTTGATATGGAGATAAAAGATAAAAGAGGAACCGAAAATGTGGTTGCAGACCATTTGTCTCGATTAGAAGGGTGTAAAGGTCAAGAGCCAACAAGCAAGGAAATTAATGATTTCTTTCCCGAGGAGCAATTATATGCAGTTCAGAGTTCAGAATCAAAGGACACTCCATGGTTCACAGATTTCGCAAATTACTTATCGGGGAAAGTACTTAAGCAGGGCCTAACCCTCCAGTAAAAGAAGAAGTTCTTCAGCGATTTGAAGAATTACTTCTGGGATGATCCATATTTGTTCCGCATCTATGCAGATCATGTAGTTAGAAGATGTGTATCAAGGGAAGAAGGTTGGGACATCCTTGCACATTATCATTCAATACCAGTTGGGCGGCATTATGCTTAAAGTAGAATTGCTGAAAAAGCTTTGGCCGCCGGATTCTATTGGCCGACTTTATTTCAAGATGCACATCAGTTTGTTCTTCGATGCGACAGTTGTCAGAGAGCCGGAAATCTATCACGACGGGATGAAATGCCTCAGAATCCGATGCAATTTTGTGAGGTGTTTAATGTGTGGGGTATTGATTTCATGGGACCATTTCCAAAGTCTAATGGTAATCAATATATCTTGGTAGCGGTTGACTATGTCTCTAAATGGGTGGAGGCGCAAGCATTGCCTACCAATGATGCTCGAACCGTGGTGAAATTTATAAAGAGGTTGTTCACTGCATTCGAAACTCCATGAATTATCATTAGTGATCAAGGAACTCATTTTTGTAACACCCAACATTAAAAAGTATTAAAGAGCTATGGTATGCATCACCGCCTTGCCACCCCCTACCATCTGCAAGCAAGTGGTCAAGTGGAAGTCACTAGTAGAGAGCTCAAGAGAATCTTAATGAAGTCCGTTGAATAAGGAAAGTGGGATTGGTCAAAATGGTTGGATGACACACTTTGGGCCCACAGAATGGGGTATAAAACCCCAATAGGGACCACTCCCTATAACTTAGTGTATGGTAAATCATGTCATTTACCTGTGGAGCTCGAGCATAAAGCCTATTGGGCCATCAAAACTATGAACTTTGATTTGCGAAAAGCGGGGGAACAAAGAATGCTCCATCTCAATGAATTGGACGAATAGAGGATGAGGGCATATGAGAATGCAAGAATTTACAAGGAAAGAATTCGGAAGTGGCATGACAAGCATATCAAAAATCTGAAAGAATTCAAAGTTGGCTATCAAGTGCTATTGTTCAATTCTCGCCTAAGATTATTTCCAAAGAAGCTCAAGTCTAGATGGTTTGGGACATACACTGTAACTTAAGTATCAACCCATGGTGCCATTGAAATTACTCACCCAGAGAAAGGTACATTTAAGGTGAATGGGCATCAGCTAAAACCGTACTTTTGAGGAGAGGTGAGTAAAGATGATAAGGAAGTATTCTTTCTCCATGAGCCCCCGTGAGGTAAGGTCAGGTACGTCAAGCTAACTGATGTTAAACAAGCACTTCTTTGGAGGCAACCCAAGTCTTTACTTTTCATCTAGGTTTTAGTTAGTGTTTGCATAAATAAGAGCATGAGTGTTGGTGTCTTGATCTTTTACATGCTATTGATTTGATTTTCTTGTGGATTGTTGGTGTTATCATGTGTTTAATTGTGTGTGACGAAGATTTCTTGGTCGTTTGAGCGTGTTTTTCATGATTCTCTAGTTACATTTGCATAATATAGGCAGGATTTGAATATATGTAAATGTTCAAAAATTTTCTGCAAAGTCTATAAATTTTTCTAAGTCATCCCGAGAGGACACAGGGGCATGTGTCTGCCCCTGTGAATGACCTTGTGACGGTCACACGTCCATGTGGAATTTCCACACAGGCGTGTGTTTCTCTGCAGAAGTTCAGAGCTCTATCCCGAGAAAACACAGGGGCGTGTGACTGCTCCTGTGTCTGACCCTGTGAACTACACACGGGCGAGGGAAATTTCCACATGCCCGTGTGAAACTATATAAAGAAGATCCCCTCCATCCGAAGACAAAGGGGCGTGTGACTATCCCTGTGAATGGCCTTGTGAAGTTCCACACCCGTGTGGAATTTCCACACGGGCATGTGAAACACTTAGAGAAATTCTCATGTGGACAGAGGAACCACAGGGGCGTGTGGGTGCCCGCCCCTGTGGGTCGGGCACACGGGCGTGGATAATTTCCACACGCCCTAGTGGATACGTTTAGAGCCAAAGAATGCCATCCTGAGAGCACACAGGGGTGTGTGTCTGCCCCAGTGAGGCTCTCCTGTGGAGTCACACGGGTATGGGTAATTTTCACACGCCCGTGTGAATGTACAAAATTTAAAAGGCCGCAATTTCTCTTTATAAATCTTGTTCGCCTTTTCATTTTCATGCTCCCAAACACTTTGAGAATGCATCCTTGCACTCTCCTGACCTTACACCGTTATTTTAGAGAGATTTCACTCGATTTTTCAGGCCAATTTCAAGGTTTTCATCTTCATCTTGTCGGTAAACCCTCATTCTCTGTTTTATTCACCATACTTAATTTTATTCTATTAAATTTGGTGAATGTGCTTCGTTGTATTGTTTAAATAATGAATGTATGTTTTAGAAGCATTTTAGAACGAATTTATTATGTATTTGGGAGCGTATTCAATAGTGGCCATGCGGGTTTCATGTCCCGTAGATTCACACGGGCGTGTGGAATTTCCACATGGCCGTGTGTATTTATGCAGTATTGTTATTTTGAATGAGTTTGATCAATTTCTTTTCAATACTTGCAAGTATAACCCCCAGGACAAAGAATCAAGCCGACAAGCATCCACACGAGCCCTCACCTGAGCTGGAACAGATGTAGTTTGCGATAACCGAGCACAAGGCTCGGTTTGAGCGATTGTCAAAGCTCAAGTTCGGACAAACTCAATTCCCAGACTTGAGTGCACTTAGAGAGGTTCAGCTCAAGGATAATATGGCCGATGAGGTCGATGAGCTGTTATTAGTGGGTAGCTGGAGGAGATTACTGTCTATTCGTGAGCCAGCTATCCATATGTTGATGCTGGAGGTATTATCGCCATTCGAGTTCGACCGGTCTTACAGTAGTTTCGATAGTGACGATGCCATACAATTCAGAGCATTCGAGCATCACTATAGTATGAGCATCACACAATTCTCGATTCGGTTAGGGTTATACGACGAAGACTTTACTGCCACAGAGGAGTACGAGGAGCTTCCTACAGATTACCCAGGTAGCTTGACTCCTCAGCGCGCGTATCGACTATTATGTGGCTGTGGGCAGTATGAGCCGGGGGTGTCGAAGGCTACTTATCTGTCTTGGCTGAGCTATAAATACATTCACGCCGTCCTGAGCAGATCAGTGAACGGCCACGGTGACAGTATAGGTGTTCTAAGCCAACAGGAGCTTCTCTACTTGTATTCCATGTTACAGAGCCAGCCGATTTATCTTAGCTACATGCTAGCAAAGTACCTGAGGTATCAGGGTCAGTATGCTAGGATCGGAGTGCTTTTCTCTTGTCCCTACATTACCAAACTCGTCATAAGGATGGGTCTGCGGGACACTATTAGAGGGGCCGAGAAGATGGTCGTACCTGCCCTCCTGGGTATAGAGGCGATGAGACAGATGAGGATGTTAAGCAGATATTGGCTGGGAGTGCATGTACTTATTACACCTATCCCAGAGATAGCCGAGGGAGGAGATGACATTATAGAGGGTTCCCAGCCGGCGCAAGAGCCCCAGCCCGAGCAGATAGAGATAGAGGAGCCCCTTGTAGCACAGGAGCCATCTCCAGTGAGCATGTTTTCTCCGTCTCGAGCCTATGATTATTTTGAGAGGCTCGAGAATGCTGTAGGGGTGCTCCGGATTGAGATTGCTGAGGTTCACGCTACACAGGCCACAAACCACACGGTGGTCATGGCGTGTCTCGAATTTTACAGCAGATTCTCGAGCGAGACGCTACATCCCCATTCGTTATACGACCGAGGACTCCTTAGGCATCCCCAGCACCACCATCACCAGTACCAGCACCAGTTGATCAACCTTCTTCACTAGCACCAGCAGTAGCACCAGTATAGACTACGGAGGTCACCGATGCTTGATGCATCTTTCTTTTGGTTCTATATGTTTTCGTATTTTATTTTCCATATTTTATTTTAGACTTGTACTACTCAGAAAGGATCTTCCTTCTGAGTTTATCGTTCATTTTTGTTGCCACGAGTTGTATTTCATTACTTTATCTTTATATACTCGAGTTTTATTTTGTTTTTGTTGAGCTTTACTGAATCCCCCTTGTGTATACGTGCAGATGGTCTTGTGAGTATGAAATTTGAGGACTAGTCATAGACAAGGTCAATGTGATTTTCACATGGCCGTGTGTGCTCCGCAACCCATTAGAACTCAACTCTCAAGGAATATAGCTCCATCAAATGTACCATTAGGAGTTTAGGGGAGTATTGTTTCAATTGCCCACCTTCACATATGATCTTGAATGTTATACTTTTTATTGTGCTTACATGCGTACATTGAGGGCAATGTACATCTTAAGTGTGGGAGGGAGTTCACATTACACATGTACATTACACAAGTTTTGACTAAAATTACATGCTCACGTAGCCAATGGCGGTTCACCTTAGTTGCAATGGTTGTATTCTTAAGTCTAGGAGAATTTTTTAACATTGAATATTTTCATGCTCTAGTTTTTACTTGAATTTCTAGGAATTTTTGCCCGATTGACACTTGTTGCACTACTCGCTCATGAAACCTTGTGGAAACTCAAGTTCGATGTTTAAGGGGCTAGTTAGTTTTGTTTCTTGTGTTAATTTTTGCTTAAAAAAATTGGAAAAAAGAAAGAAAAATGTTTATTTTGGTTGTGCATTTAGGGTGGAAAGAACTACCACCTATGAAGTATGAAGCTATTCTCATAAGTCGAATATTAATTATGGCCTAATGAGAGAAAGAGCTATCTCATGGGATGAGTGAAAGCTACTACCCCGGTAGAAAGAGCTACCACCTCGAAAGTGTGAAAGCCATCTTAACGGCCGCTTCGTAAAGGGTTACTTTAGAGGATGTGTGAAGCTTCTACTGTCTCTTTGCTTTGTTTGGAATATAAACAAGTCCCTTATGCTTAGAACTTTGAGAAGTATACGTTAGGTCAACTTGAGTGAGTCTACACACACTTACACGATTTCGGGTTTATTGTCCTTTTTTATTCGAGTTTTTAGCTAAAGCATTGATTTTTCGTATTTAGTGTTGAAGTTCCCCTTACTTGTAGAATGCTTCCCTTGCATGCTTTGGTGAACCTAAGGCCAAGCACTTTCATTATTTTCTTTTTCTATGCTTCAATGTTTTATTTTTCCTTGAGAAAAAGCAAAAGCTTAAGTGTGGGGGAGTTTGATAAGTGCTTGTGTATTAGTAATACGAAGTATTCTTTTCTTACGATGAGTATTACTTTTCTTAGAGTTTATCGCTAATACATGAGTATTACTGTAGCAATCTACTGTAACAGTTACTGTTCATAGGCCAACAGAAAATCGATTTCCTAGAGATTCACATGGGTATGTGGAAATTCCACACGTCCGTGTGGATGCCCAATTCCAACCCTATTTAAGTCGCGATTTCAGCACGATTTGAGGATCCTTTTTTCTATCTTTTGGCTATCTTTCTCCACCTTTGGAGGCGCCCGTGGCTAGGGTTTGGAGAGGCTTTGGCTAGGCTTTTGGAGGGTTTTATGGCCTTCGACATCGCGTTTCCATTGTAAGGGGAGCTTTCGTCGGCACCGATCCGATGAGGTGTGCCCTAGGCTTGACGCAGGGACCTTTGGAGAAGACACGACCACTCCACAAGACCATCGACACGAACTCCAACGGGGTTTTATTCATGGATTGCATATTTTTACTTTTTCTTTTATTATTGATTGTATTTTGCTCCATGGAGAGCTAAACCCCTAGTAGGTACTTGGATTTGTAAACCCTAGGATGATGTTGTTTTCTTTGACCTTTTATTATGCTTTCTTTAATTGATATTTTAATTGAGTTCCAATCTTGAATGCTTGTTGAGTTGATTTTCCCTTAGAGTGACACTAGGGTTGAGAATCCATTTTCGTAATCCTTGTGGATGAGTGACACACCATGAGGGTTAGACAATGTTAGATTGGAAAGGGTTGAGCGGGTGAGTGGAGAGGCAGCGGAACGTCCCCTTTCCCCTCCGGTGTGATTTATCCTACCTCCACGTTCCAAGAGTTCTTTGCGGTCACAATAGAGTGAAGTGCTAAGAGACGAACACCGCTGGGGCTTAGTTGTGTAAGCAACAAAGTGAAGCGTTGAAGCAATCCTTAGTATCTGGGGCTTAATTGTAACTAGGGATCTTTCGCCTGAACCAAAGGGTTAGATAATTTTAGGGAATAGGGTTTCTCACTTGCAATCTCTAGAGGCTATAGCAACCTAATACAGTGTGAGGTGTCGAGACAGAGAGATTTCTCCACCGGGGCATAGTGTAGGGTTAGTCATGGTTGACTTTAAGTTTTAGGGCCATGTGTTTAAAGATCTCCATGACTCATTATACATTAGTGAAGAAGAATAATGATTGGTCTTGCAGTTAAAACAATAGTCCTAGGGTGAGCAATATCCGGGTGCCCATTTAGCGTCGATTGCCTCTCCTATCTTTTATTTGCGTCTTCTTCTTCTTTTCTTATTTTTATTTACATTGATTCGTATTCACATCACTATTAATTCATCCTCATTCTAGTTAAATAGCAATCTTTGTGTTTCTAATCACTATTCTCTATGGATTCAACTACCCACTCCCCAGGGTATTATTATTTTGACAAACCCGTGCACTTGCAGTACACACACAAAAGGGCGTTGTCAGAATGTAGTGAAGTAAATTACACCATTACGCACCTTAACATTTGTAGGCCCACAAATACTAGAGTGAATTAACTCTAGAAAATGAGAAGCTCTTTTGGCCTTCCCGAAAGGCTTTCTACTGGCTTTTCCAACAAGATAAGCCTCGCAAGTGGGAAGATTCACTTTGGCAAGAGAGCCCAATAGCCCTTCTCTAGCCAGTCTTGATATTCTTTTAATTCCACTATCTACCAGTCTAGCATGCCATTTAGCAGATTTAGATGTAATATTTCAAGAAAAATATGTGATGTTAACAAGATATTTATGGTATTTAGACATAGATTTTAAATCCATCATAAATAAACTGTTACGAAAATGTCCATGACTATACAAGGTTTGATCAAGATAAATGGGCACACCATTCTTATTGACAAGAAAAAAACCCAAGTCTACAAGTGCTAAAACTAAAAGTAGCTAGATTACATCGAACAGAGGGTTAATGAAGCACGTCATGCAAAATCAATTTACGTCTACAATGTAAATTAAGTTGATTGATTCCCACACCAAGGACCTTTTCTTCTGCTCCATTCCCCATTGTTACAAAATGTTCACTAGTCAGCAAATGATGGTAATCTACAAAGCTTGTATGACTTCAAGTCAAGTGTTTTATCGCTCATGTATCTACAATCCAATCATGGAGTGAATTAGCGAAAAACACATACATGCTGACAAAAGCACGAATAAAAGAAGGAAAGTAGGACAAACCTCATGAGGCTTAGTACATTCCTGAGCATAATATCCCTTCTCTCTACAATTATAGCACATTACTTTAGTTTTGTTTTTCTTCCCATGTTTGCCTTTGCGGTGCTTGAGAAACTACTTTGCTAGAGGCACTTGGTTATCAGCTTTTCTCATGTTGCACTTAGAGACATCACTCTTGCGCCCATTTTGTGCAACTAATGCAACGCGATTCACACTTCTGCACTCCTCTTCAAGCTCCAAATGGCGGGAAATGTCATCAAAGGTTTGTGAGTAAGGACCAACTTCAATTGTCCCTACGAGGACTTAGGAAGTGACCTGATGGCAGCTAGAATCTGCTGCTCATCTGTGAGATTATAAATTGTTGCCTTCATCTCTCGAATCATGACGGACATCACCCTAAGGTGTTCAGTCATAGTGTGCTTTGGGTCCATCATATATTGATTGAACCTAAGCATTAAGGCACGAAGTCTCTTGGCTGTGGTCCCATCATATTTTAGGCGCAATTGATCCCACATCTCTCTAGCAGTTCAGTAGTACTCAAACTCCTCAATGAGGTCATCATGCATGCACTCAAACAAGGTAAAGCGTGCACTTCTATCCCTCTTTAGCCAGAGATCATAAGCCTCATGGTCACAACGATGTTGGGCAGAATTCCCAGCTTCAGGTGGACACATATTACTGGTTAGATGGTCAAGCAAGTCATGCTCGTTTAGGAAGTAGTGAACCTTTCTATGCCACATATCATAATTTTTGTCATCCAGTCTCTCTCCTTTGGTAATCTCAATTACCAAACTTTTGGTTGCCATTTCACTGTATCATGCACATGGTTTAATTAGGCACATATTTTAATTTTATACTAATCTCAATAAACGAGCTCAACCCCCATTTACATCACTAGCTCAAAAATTCCTCAAAAAAACTAGTAATCATCACCAATAATATAAGTGGTATTAAGCATCTGATTGTATTTAGACAAAAAAAAATAAACTTATTTTAATGAAAGGAACTTATCCATCCAATATATAATAAATAAATAAATAAATAAACATGCATCCAAGTGAGTCCAACTCTTGGACTCCATTGATATCTTGGTGCTTTATGCCCAAAATAAATCAATATACATGAAATTAGTGTGATAATTCATCCCCTTACACGGCCTCAATATTAATGATACAAATGTACCATTAATAATTACAACCCAAAGAACAAATCTTACTACACCAATCTACTAGAGTAAATGGGGATGTCACACTTCTTCCATGAATATTAGAAAATATTTTAAAAAAAAACATACATCATGCAACATAAGCACAAAAATATCAATGTATCTTCATTTCCTAAATTAATTGGCATTGAATGAATAAGAATCATTCTCACCACTTAGGTGTGAAGCCATGACACTAAGGTTTGATCAATTTATGGCCAATGGCTTAAATAGTGATTGATTATTAGTCATGCATACAGATAATTAACCAATCTATCACTAAGATAAATATCATATCATTTAACAAATAAATGAATTACAAAATTAATGCAATTCATAATACATATGACATGCATAACAATTTGATGTTGTAATACACAATTATCAAACATGAAAAAACTTTAGTTCATTGGCAAATTTGCATTTAAAACATGAATTATGTTAAACTTCAAACAAATCTCATGTATAGCAAAAAATAATAATAATAATAATAATAAATTAATTACAGAAATTTGACCACATAGATCGAAATCAAATCAAAAATGAGTTAGTGGCTGAAAATGGTGGAAAGCAACCCTCCTAACCTACGTTTATACTCTCATTTTAGCACTGTATCTCACTCATTTTGACTCCGATTTAGACAAATAATATAGGTATAAATATCAAAATGGTCCCTCTATTTTTTGTTTTCCGCCATTTTAGTCCCTCTAATATAAAATCCGCCCTTTTGGTCCTTGTATTTACATATTTTTGTCCTTTAGTTGTAAAATCCATCCTTTTGGTCCTCGTATTTACACATTTTCATCCTTTTTGGTCCCTCTAATTCATCAACTAGAAGGACCAAAAGGGCAGATCCGTCAATTAGAGGGACTAAAAAGACAAAAATGTGAAAATACGAGAACCGAAAAGGTGGATTTTATATTAGAGGGACTAAAATGGCGCAAAACGTAAAATAGAGGGACTATTTTGATATTTTGACCAATAATATATCGTTGAAGAGCTCATGTTACAAGGAACACATTCATGCTTACATTTCATGCTAGCATGTTAACAGTTTCAAAAATTAGCCTAAATGTTACGGGAAAACATGCAAAAGAAAAAAAAAAAACTCATTCACCGGATTATAGGCATAATTTTAATGACGAAAGCAAGCATTTAGGATCTGATACCAATGTTGGATTCTAGGGGTGGAATATTACCATGAATTATTGAATTAATTCAAGAGGATCTATCTTTCGCTTGCTCTACTAGTCCTTGTCCTTTAGGACCTTTATTTGTTCTTTAGTCTTGCTTCTTCTTCACATTTCCCTTGGTTGTGGGCAAGTACAAGAGATGCTCACTTGGAGTCACACTGCAAATCCCAAGGTCAAAGAGATGGTGGCTCTTGGAGAAGAAAGTATGAGGGAAAGGTTAGATATTTTTCTTCTTCTGAGATTGAAACCCACCTTTAATTTCCTCTTTCAATAACTCATGTAGTTGAGAAATGAGATATTCTCTCATTCAACAAGTGTTAAGAGAGATGACACTTGCGTTATGGACAAGCATGCATGGTAACACTTGTCCCATGCATTGTGCCATATGGACACAGTGTCACATGTGTCATATATGGCTACATTGCTAAACAAAGAGATATAATATCGGGTTTGATACAAAAGTTTCAGCTCACCCCTCACTATTATTAGTAGTATTTTTATTTTACATTTTAAAATATTGTTCTAATTAGTGTATTATTTTAAAATTTTAATTTAAAAAAATTTGTTAATTAAATTTTTTTTTTTTTAATTTGTAGCTTACCCTCCCTATAATTTCTTGCTCCACCCCTATCCTAAAAAAATTGTGTCTAATCTACTAATGAACAAAAACATCCATATTAAATATACACAAAAGCATATTTCTTATAGATTTAGGGCCTGTTTGGGTACCACTAAATTCCATAGGAATTATCACAATTCCTATGGAATTTGATATTATGTAGGAAATTATAATAAGGGGTGTTTGGATACTATTTTGATAATATAAAATTGGATTAAATTTTTGATAGGTTACTAAAGTTTTGACTTGTTTCTTTAAGGTTACCAAGTTTCAATTTGGATCAAAACGGTTATTAAAATTTGATTTCATTTCTCCGACAGGTGACCCGCGAGTAACTACATTCATCCAGCTGACATGTCTACCGGAAAAAACACAGTCAGCCTGATGATGACACGTCATCATGCTGCTAGAGAGTCCACATCAGCATAACAAAACCTAACCCTAACTCCTTGAATCCCCCAAACGTGAGGGCTGCCGCCGCCACCATTTCTTCTCTTCTCCCACCGTTTCATTTCTGAAATACCTTTAATGTTCATCATGAAGTTCTATTCTAATATTCATTTTCTGTGAACATCTCATGATCATATATATATATATATATATTTGTGAACTACATAGTAAACATTTTCATTTCTGATGAACCTTTTTCAGCACATTCATTATGAACTCCAAAGAGAGGGAATTTCAATCTCTATCTTGGAATAAATAAATAAATAAATAATAACTTCTCTCATCGTAAAGAACTTTCATTTCTAAAGTGTAAATTTAATGTTCATCCCGAATTCCAAAAAGGGAGATTTCTAGTCTCAAGCAAGAATATTTTTACAGATTGAGCTGTAAACATCTGCAGAAAAAGCAGAGACAAATCATAAATTAACTTTTTGACCTGCAACAGTGAATGAGCTAGGGTGAACGATGAGAAGAAGAAGAAGAAGAAGATAGAGCTCCACTCATTATCGGCGTCGTGCTCCTTGTTCATGTTAGAGCTAGGGTAAACAATGGGGAGAAGAAGATGCTGATTTGGCAATCTTTAACCAGCTTGGATTCCTTATATGATGTGGCAACTTGGTGATGTGTCATCATTAGGCTGACTGTATTTTTTTCTGGTAGACACGTCAGCTGGATGAATGTGGTTACTCGCGGGTCACCTGCCGGAGAAATGAAATGAAATTTTAGTAACTGTTTTGATCCAAATTGAAATTTGGTAACCTTAAAGAAACAAGTCAAAACCTTAGTAACCTATCAAAAATTTAATCCATATAAAATTACTATGGAATCATATGATTCCATAGTAATTTTAAAAAGAGGTTGGACCAAAATAATTTTTTTCTTTACTTTTCGATTCGTGACCTCGTCTCTTGCATGCCCTTCATCTACGGCCGCCTCAGACCTCGCCACATCGAGCTCCTCCTCTTCCGCACCGTTGACTCCGATGCTCGCCTCCTCCTCCACTTCTTCAACTTTTTCGTGTGCTTCCCCCATTCTCCTCCTCCTTCTTCATCCTCGCTCTCTCCCTTTTCCGCGCCATCCTCTACTGACCAGCCTCATCGCTTATCCACTCCCTCGTATCTTGCCGGACCTCCCCCGTCGTCGCCTTCAACGCACTTGTCAAATCCACTAACGTTTGCCACTTCTCCTCCACCTCTCCTTTTGACTTTCTAATCCAAGCCTATCTCCAGAACAACATGGCCATGGATGCTTTCGGGGTTCTCAAACTAATGCTTGGATCAAGATTGGTCTCCGAGATGAGAATGGTCAGTGATTTGATGAATGGTTTGCTGAAGATCCAGTGTTTTGATCTTGTCTCACAGGTGTTCGATGAAATGCTTAGGTTGGGAATTCAGCCTGATGTATTTGTCTACATTGCTAGCTTGCCAATATAACTTGATAGAAGATTTCTATCAGATGAATGTCACAATAGATGATTTTTTTGTTCAAATGTTTTTTTCCTTATGTTGTGTTCCTTGCAAGAGTTCTATAGATCAAGTGAAGATAAATCAAACTATCAATTTCATTGTGTTGTATTCTCATTAGATTTTTGATATATGACTTGCATGAAGATGTTTGTGAACTATAATCATTAGCACATATTCAATGTTGTCGAAACTCACTAGCACATATTCATTCTTTTTGTTTAAGCGGATAATTTCTCTCATATCTGGAGAAAATTATAAAGCAAGTTGTTTAAATGGTTGGAATTATTCTATTAGTTTAGTTTTTTTTTTATGTGGTCATCTTTGATTTGGTTGGAATGAACTATACTTAATTCTATTTGTAGGAATTACATTAGGTTAACAACTCTAGCCAATGGCTTCCCATGATTTGAAAAAAAGTGGGCAACTGATTACCATTTCATTATGGGACATGTGAATATTTTTTGCTTAGTGATCTTATTTTGATGTTTATTCACTCTTAATTAATTTTAAAAAAAATTGGTTATTGGATTGATGATAACATAGAATCAGATATACTCAACAAACATCATCCGTTAATGTAATTTGAGTATCACAACCAAAATTTTAAATATATATATATAAAAAACAATAAAGAGAAAAAAATATTTTTAAAATGAAATTCCTTTGAAAAAATTTTCGAGTGCTTATCCAAACACCATTCCATAGGAATTTTTCCGGTACTAAATTCCATAGAAATCATCTTCGAATCCTATATAATAAAATTCCTTAGAAAAAATTTATTATGCGTCTAAACAGACCCTTATACAACCAAATCTTTTACAGCTAAATATATCCCAATAGAAGATTAATTCCCATCTTTCTTTATATACACAACTATTTTATTACAGAGTAAAGTCATTGACCCACTTGATTGCATCTACGCACCACCAGTGCTAAAACTCCTTCCGCAAACACTACGATATCAAGCACCACCTTCCTTACCAGACTTTCCCACATCACCCACATCCTCCTCATTCACAGCCACCTTGAGTTGAAGGGGTTTAAACGTATAAAACCTAACACAAACCCCATAATACAACAAATTTAAGAACTGCAAAAGAGTCACAATCCAATACAAATACTCCAGCTTCCCTCTATTGAGATTATCCGGCAACCAATTAGACCCATCCGGCCGAGCACTAAACCGATGAATCATCGAAACAATCAAAGTGCTAACATAACTGCCGGCCGAGATGGCCAGCCAAAACAGTGCCGTGGCCGTGCTCCGCATGCTCTCCGGAGCCTGATCATAAAAGAACTCAAGATGGCCAATAGACGTAAAAGCCTCAGCGACGCCATGCAAAGCGTACTGAGGGACAAGCCAGAAGACAGAGATGGGGACCATGGTCAAAGGTTCGTCGAGGAGGTGGTGAGCAGCAGCGACATGCTTGCGCTTGAGCTCAATGAAGCCGGCGATGAGGGTAGCGAGGACAGAGATGAAGAAGCCAATGGCCATGCGGTGGAGAAAAGAGATGCCACGGTTGAGGCCAGTGAAGCGGCGGGTGAGAGGGATGAGTATACGGTCATAGAGGGTGATGGTGAGAAGCATGGCGAGCATGGTGAAGACAGACATAGAGCCAGGGGGGATTTGGAAGGAGGTGGAGAAGAGGTGGCGGTCCATGGTGCGGGCTTGTTGGAGGGAGAAGGTGCCTTGTTGGGCGGAGGCAGTGATGACAAGGATGCCGGCAGACCAGACCGGGGACATGCGGATAAGGGATTTGATCTCTTCTATGCGGTGGACTGTGCTGAGTTTCCATGGGTTTGGGATTTGGTTGTTTTTTTGGATTTCTGTAGACTCTTCTTCGGTGACTATGGCTGCTTTGTCCAAGAACCTGAAAAAGATGTTCAGCTATAATTTTCAGTTTTTTGAAAGTCTATGAATGTGTTGCTACAGTGACATACAGGAAGTTAATGTGAAGTGATCACTAGAACCTAAAAACTATAATTTTATCTTTAGGAAGATATAAAAAAGAAAAATTAATGTGAAGTGATCACTAGAAGAATTGCTAATAGTGGGAACTAAAATTATAAAAATTAACTAGAAGGTAATTTGACAAAATTATAAATGTGAGATGTCATTACCAATTAACCAAAAGGTAGTTTGACTAAAAAGAATGTAATATGTGATTTTAAGAAAGAAAATAATTATGAGAAATGGATAGACTTTAATACGAAGGTTAAATTTAAACAATGAGAAGATCTTAAGACTAATAAGTACGCATGAAAATATGGAACAATAAATCATTTAATGATGATTAAATTAATATTGGCTTTATCTTAAGAATTTTTTTTTGGCAAGCGCCCTACTATTTAAAAGTTTGTGATCAAAAGATAGGTAGGTATAAAAATGCACCAGTTAGAATGTGTTATCGACATCTAAAAATTTATTAACTCTGTCAAATATCACATAGGGTAGTGAAAATTCATCACATGCATATTTAAAAAATTTATAAAAATCATACTGAATTAATAAGTCCTCCTACCATGCCAAAAACACTGTAGAGAGAAATATGATTTCTCCCACAATAATTCACACAGGATCCATTTAAATAGTATTAAATAGGACGTGTGCCATGAATAGTTTGTGAATATAGCACTCTTACAAAGAGTCTTTCTTAGATGCAATGAAATAATAAGTTTAGAATAGGATAAAATTTGTAAGAATCTCGCATAATAAAAAAATCACTCGCATGCTAGAGTCTTTCTTAGATAAAAAATGGCATATGTATTGATTTTTACAATTGTGATTTTTATATAAATGCACAATTACATCTCCAATATGTTTATATTATGATATATAGATTAAATTCAGTTATTCTGGATCAACCTAATGGGAACAGTTTATGTTTAAGTTTGAGTTTGGCTCACTTGCTAACTAATCAAGCTAAACTTAAGCTAAATGTTTGTTGATTGTTTTACAATACTACTCAAATATTAATATTTCTACTTGCAAATCATGCATGTAACAACAAATTCTCAGTTCCCTCTCTAATTCACATGAAAATATAGAATTAGCTAGTGTATTCTCGCGCCCTTTTGAAATGTTTAAACTTCCTATCGAAGAATACCTCCCAAAAAATTAAAAGTAAACTATATATAATGACAAATACCGTCAACGTTCTTGGTTAAAACTATCATTCTCCTGAAGAAGAAAAGAAAACTTTAAAAAAAAAAAAAATTCACATATATAATTACTTAAATAAATATCATCTAGATGGCTGGGATGTTTAAGGGTATGTTTGGATGCAAGGATTGATCCCCAAGGATTGGGGATCAACCCTTGTGGCATGTGCATGCCCATGTTTGGGCATGCACCAAAGGGCATGGGAAGGGAATGAGGGGGGAGTGCATGCCCCTCAAACCCTTCATGCTCATCCCCCTCATTTTGGGGGGGATTGAGCATGCCTTGATGAGGTAATGACTCTTTTTACCCCTCATAATATTATATTTGTTTAAATTTTTAATGATTTACATTGTATTTATACATTGTATTTTTTTATATTTACATTGTATTAGAGCGAATATTAAGAAATGACATGTTATACATTGTATTTATTTTTTTAAAATATTAGAATTATTTATATTTAGTGATTTAAAAAAATAATTAAATTTGGATATTTATTTATTTTTAAATAAAAAAATCAAATTATATTCATCAATTAAAATGTATAAATTTTTAAAATTTATTTAGAAAAATAAATAACTCATTTTTAATTTTTTTATAGAAATTGAAGCTATTTAATAATAATTGTTTTTTTACAAGATATATAATTTAATTAAAAATATTAAAAGGGTAAAAAGTAATTTTTACTAAAAATTTTTCTCTTATTCTCTATCCTATTCCTATCCCCATCCCCTCCAACCAAACATTACTTTTGTTCCCATCCCCAATCCCCTTTTTCTATTTATATTCCCATCCCCTTCCCCATCCCCTTCCCCTTCCCCATCTCCATATTCTCATTCCCTCTAACCAAACGGACCCTAAGTTTCCTACCAAGAACACCTCATACAAAATAAAACGCATAAAGTGCAAAATGACAACTATAAAACAATATTATTTACTATTTCTACCTTTTTTTTATTTTGAATAAAATTAATTAACTGAAGCCATGTTATATGCTTCTCTATCAGGACTAAATTTGACAGAGTCTCATGCCTGGCTTTCGTCAACATGATATTACCTTTCCAGTGAGTGAACACTTTAAATGGGAACAAGGACAAAAATCAGTAGGCCCGGTTGCAGAGAAAATAAAACACTAATTTACAATAAATAAATATTTTTACAAAAATAGAGGCATTAAAAAATTTGAAGAACTATTCACATTTAATAATCTATAAGGGGGCCAAGAATCAATAATGATGGTTTAGAGTTTGGACAACACAATTATTTGACAAGCTTTATGACTAACAAGAGTAAAACAAAGTTTATAATAGTATCTATTTATATTTATTGATATCCAAACCTTTCGTACTCTCTTGTCTAAATCAGCTGTATCATTGTAATTTTTCATAAATTATAACCATAGATATATGTCTTTCAAAGAAATTTCATCATTATGAAGGTGTTTAGTGTAGATTACTAGGGATAAATTGGTCTTGGTCATTCCACTTATTTTTGAAACCAATTTGAACTAACATGATATTTCGCTTATAAGATATAAATAAATAAATTATAAACTCACAAATTGGTATTTATAAATTGTTAAATTTCTTTTTTTAAAAAAAATATTAAATGTAATAAATAATTAATTTAAAAACTATAAGAGAATGGTTCATAAGCATAGATTGGCATTAATTATGCTACTTATTCAAACTCTCCAATCATATATTACTTTTTGAAATAACCTCAACTAGACATATTGTTTTAAAATGATATAATCATTAAGCGTCCCAAAATATTAATCACAATTAAAAACTGTACAAAAAGATGTTTTTAGATGTCAATAAATTAGAATGAACTAATAATTATCTCAATTTTATTCTAACTCCAACCAATCAAACAGCCTTGACAATATATATATATATATCCAAAGGTGACAATCACCTTAAACAAGACAGGCAGATATGGAAGTATATTAATTTTAGTGGATTAACGATAACCTAGAATCTTAAAGATAAATCTTTCTGTCATTTAACATTAAAATAAAAATTGTATTCTTTGCATATAGAACCCCACCATGATCACCCAACAATACTAATAAATAATACTAGACCCTAGTGCACGTATAGACAATACTATGGAAGCAAGATTTGAGACACTCACCTTCTTGCCCCCTTCTTAATATTTTCCCGAAATAGTTATTATAAAAATATTTGAATATATAATAAATCATTATAATTTTAAATAGAACTAGATTTCATGAGAAAAGGAGAAAGGGCAGCAGATAAGTGTGACAAAGGCACACAAGGTCATCCACTTCTTGTCTGTTTTTTGATGCACATGGCAACTGTCATTAAATAATTGTCCCTTTCCTTCATCAATGATACATGAGATGACCTCAATCAGTTACCACCCCAACCTCTCTAATATTAATGTTATTATTATCATTATTATTATTTTTATTACTAATAAATGTAAATATTGCCATTCTTTCTCTTCTTTCCTTTCCTCTTCTTCTCAATTAATTCTATCAATCATGCATTAAATTCCACCAACTTGCATGGTCTCTTAATTTACTATACTTGTTTCAAATAAGATAAGAGTTTTGATTTTATACTAAAGAAATAAGTAAAAGCAAATAAATAACATACCTAAAGTTTTTGGTATGTCCAAGTTTACCGAACAAAGAAATAGCAGCATCAACTTCATCATTTTCATAAAGAAAACTTGGATCAGAAACCATAGGTAGTTTCCTCTTCTTATAAGCAGCAACCATCACTTGAACAAGCCTAGTGAACGGGCTTCCGGCCGGTTCCAACCTCCGATACATACCATATCCACCTACAAACGACACTATCGACATCGCCATGGCAATTGTCGGAATCCCAAATCCCCATCCCCATCCAACATTGTCTTGGATATACACAATTACGGTGACCGCCAGCAACATGGACACTCCCATGCAAAAGTAATACCAGTTAAAGAAATTCCACGTTCTTGTTTTCTCTTTCGGGTTTGATTCATCGAACTGATCTGCACCGAATGCGACGACGCATGGCCGGATACCACCGGCACCGAGTGCCGTTAACAAGAGTGATACATACAACACTCCTAGTTGCCATGATGTTGCTTCTTGACACACTTGATTGCCACCGCATGGTGGTGGTCTGAAATGCGGTAGCACAGCAGATATTGTCAAGCTTATCATGCCCTTCAAACCAAGTTAGACTCAGATAAATGAAACTATATATTAATAGATAAATATATGTATGTGTATCCAAGAATATTAACTATTTGATATAATACGGAGGCGATGGTGATGGTCCAAAACCGGCCAATATAAGCGTCGGCGATGAAGGCACCGAGAAGTGGAGTAAGGCTTGCCGTGCCGCTGAAGTTTGTGAGTGTGGTTGCAGATTTTGCCAATGGAATGTGAAGTTGTTGAGTTAAGTAGGTGATCATGTTTGCTGCAAATCCTACTACTGCTAGTTTTTCTGCAACTTCATTTGCTGTGATTACACATATTAATTCATAGATCAGTAGTTTGTGATGATTATAAATTATTATAAATTATAAAGATGGATAGTTAGGTAGTTACCGAAGATGAAGGGCATTGTTCTAAGCCCTCCTAGTCTCTTCTTGTTGTTTTTGATGTTGGTGTTGTTCTCCATATCTGGCTCCATGACTCTTTGTTTTGCACTGTATTGTTTTGGAGGTTTGGCTAAAGAGTTGTGTGCTTATATAGAGGTTGCATTATTTTTAGGTTTATTTTTTGGGGTTTTGGGATTTTAGTGTGTGACAACAAGAGATGGTGATATGCAAGTTGAGTGCCAGGCCAACATTTAGTGTCATGTGATAGATGAACATGAACTTGAGCTTTCACTCTTTCAAGTTTTCTTTCTCTCTCTCTCTGATAAGAGTGATTACTTACCCCTAAACCCCCCCTAAAGTTGGATTTACACCTAAATATTTTTGAATTGCATGAACTTTACCGAGATCCACATCAAGTGAAGGGGGTTAAAAAAAAGTTCTTTTTTATTTTTTTATTATAATATGTACAAGTCATCACACTAGATTTCAACCATATAAGAGAGAGAGAGTGTGTCAAACATTTGACTTTAACAAAAAAACTGTGATGTTAGTGGATTAAAAGTAATATATACAATGTAAGTTTTAGGCTAAAATATTTAGTCTAAAATAAAATATTTTAAAGATTTTAGAAAACTAAAATAGGTATTATTAAGCTATATATAATTAAGTTTGTCTTGTTACCTTACATGTGACGTATTTATGTAAATAAAAATTAAATAGAGAAGTTAAAACTAGCAAACTCACACAGTTGAGAGATTAGAAGCTAGAAAGGGAGAAGAATCTTTTTACAATTATATGACAACGAATACATATATAATTAATATATTTATGTGAATTAATAATACTGAATGGAAAAATTAAAACGAGGAAATTCATACAATTCAAAGCAGTGAAGTTACCGAAAGAGGAAACAAAGCAATTTTTTATTTTCTTAATTTTAATTTTATTTATTTGTATTTTATTTTATTTGTATGTGCTCAAATCTAAAGGATAACATGAAGTAATTGAAGGGATTCCATATCTTTTGAAGGATTGGAATCTCATGCTTGGATGTGAAGACAATGGGAAAAGACATGCATTTGTCCTTGAAGGAATGTGAAATGTTCCTAATCTGATTTCTTTTTTAATACTTTGTACACATAAAATCAGACTGGTAAAATTTAGTGTAGAACTAGACAGTGACATAACAGCAATAAAACTAGTGTTTTTTTATTTGACTTTTATTCACGTGTAGCATTTGATTTTTTTTTTTTTTTATTCTGTATTTCTAATAATTATGTGAACTATTTACCAAGTGTTAGATTAGAGTTGTATATATACGGCTATGAACGAGGGTTAGGTGCTTAGGAGTATTAGTTATTCTTTTATCTTCTTAACACTATATATGGTGATGTTTGATTGGGGTAATGTTAAATTACCCTTGGAATTTGAACCAAGTAATTAAAATTATCCAGTTTAGTTTTTTGAGGAAGAAGGCGGGACGAACCCACTGAGACCCTGGGGCGTGCATAGACGCTCGGTGGAATAAGTGGGGACGGGGCCGCGCTCATGCTGGAACCACTCTGCACATAACCACTATTCACAACTCCCAGAAATTATCCAGTTTAGTTGTTAAAATTGAGATTACTACATTCCTGAAATTTGATAACTTGGATAATATTACCAGTAATATAATTATCAATTTAGTATATGATAATTTTAATATTCCGGATGGAATGTGAAAATTTTTCCAATTATATTTTGCAAATGCTCTGAATTTGAAGAATATCATCATTTCAAACAAATTTAAAAATAAAAAAAAATCTTTTTTTTCTTCTCCACAAATATATTTTTATATGAAAATATATTTATGAGAACATTTGGTTGGAGATTAGAAAAATATTTAAGATTAATTTTTTTTAATATTAATTTAGAGAAAACGATTTATATTTATTTAAAATAATTAAGTTTGATTTAATTAATTTTAATAAAAATTAAATATTTTAAATTTTAAAATATATATTTTTTTAATAGTAACAAATATTTATTACTAAATAACCTTGATATTTACATAAAATATTATGAATTTCGACATATATAACACCTACTCCCTCAGTCCCTCCGTTCCTTTTTATCTGTCATAAACCCATATTCCTTTTCATGAGTCATTTTTTGAACATTAAGAAGCATTTATTATTTTTTTTCCAAAATTATCCAACCACTCTATTTAATTTTCTTTTTGAAATTTAATATGAGAGAGAAATGTGAAGATATAAATTATGGGTAATTTTGGAAAGATAACTAATTTTTTATTAAATTATGTAAAATAACAAACTTTCTTGGTATGTGAGATTCGATTATTCACGACAGATAAAAAGGAACGGAGGGAGTATTAGATAAAGATATTTTAGTAAAAAGATAATTATAATATAATATTCCCAACTAATTAAATATGGTAACATTACACTACAATACATATTAGTGTTTGTCAACAAAATCGAAATTGCACATTAGTCTCTAGATATATTAAGTGTAAATAAAAATGCACTTAAGCTTAAATAAAATTAAAAAAATAGGTCTTATTTTACATACCTCTAAAAAAAGCTTCAAAAATAATTTTTTTTTATACATAGATTACTATCTTTACATATCATTCAAAATATTTATTTTCAAATTAAAAATATCAATATTTTTATGTTTTTATGTTTTATTTTATTAAATTTAGATTTTTTTAATTTATTTACAAACTTTAATTATATATATTGAGAATAAAGATTAGTCAACTACAAGCTTCCGTACAGAAGTTAATCGCACTACTATTAACTTATCACAGTTGTGGTAGTTATACACTTTCCTACAATTTATTCATCTATAAATTAATAAAACTAATATATTATTATTAAAACTTAAAAGGTTCGTAAGTTTTTTGAATGCCCAATAAAAAATTAATATATTTTCATAGAAATGAAAACAAGTCTTTTTTAATATAAGTTTTCAATTAAAATTAAGTCCATAAATAGCATAAAATTATAGATCTACCAATGAATTCATAGTTGTTATATCACCAATCTAACAGCCTAAAACAAAATTTTTTTTTATTACTTAATTTTGAATAAATCCAATTTGAGAATATCCTAAACCACCGAAAGTTCCCTTACACAGAAGTTTGTACGTTTTTTTTTTATAAATAAAAAAAAAATTTAAAAAGTCTCACCTTGGAAAAAAAAATCAACTTTATTTTATTGTATAAAAGAAATAGATTTATATATATAAACCATGGAATCTTCATCATAAGCTTTAGGCCTTTTGTAGTACAAACAACTAAGGCATGATGTGATGAATATGTTTCACAAGAAAAGAAAAAAACAGTGATTTTATTAATTGTGAGTCTTGCGGTGTAGAAAAATGTATGGAACACAAATGGGAGACGGTTTGGTCAAAGATAGCTTTTTGGATGGATACATGGATGGATGCTTGCATGAGTTGTTGCATTTAAAGGGCTTTTGTTTGATTTGGAGAAGGAGGCATGCGCAGTTGTGTTTTTTTGTTTGCATTTATTTCTCTCTCCACCTCATGAAATAAATCATTGCTTCAGTTTGTTACGCAATTAAGTTAATTATTTGTTTAATTGATTGGGGGTTAATAACTAGTCGGTGATTTTCAACTTGAATTTATTGCTTTGAAAGAAATGTGCGGTTCCATAGTGTTCTTAATTCATTAAACTCTACACTTAAAAGGAGAGATTACAATCAATATATATATACTAAGCATTCTTCCCGGCTTCGCATCGGAGTTTTTAAAATTTTATAAAAAGTTTTGAGGCAATATTATCAATCCTCTACGCACGTTCACATATTCGTAATCTGTGAACGTTATTTTGGGCCGTTGGATTGATTCCAACGGTTCTGCACTATTCAGTAAACAGTAATACTGTGCTTATGAACAATGTACAGTAAAAAGTGGGATAAACAGTGTTTTCAAAAATTTTAAGACAAGATTAGTTCTCATTGTGCATTATCTTAATCCTACTGTTGCTGTCTGTGGACGTTTGTCTACGTCCACAGAAACCCTTTTCTCATAAAATAATATAATTAAACAACTCCTACCATAAAAACTACTCCTCCGTTCTTTTTTATTTGTCATAAATAACAAAATCTCATATATGAAGAAAGTTGGTTATTTCACATAATTTAATAAAAAATTAGTTATCTTTCCAAAATTATCCTTAATTTATATTTTCACATTTCTCTCTCATATTAAATTTCAAGAAGAGAATTGAATACAGTGTTAGGGTAATTTTGGAAAAAAATAATAATAATAAATGCTTCTTGATGTTAAAAAATGACAGATTACAAGGAACATGGGTTTATGACAGATAAAAAGGAACAGAGGGAGTATTGTATACCTTAAATTTCAAAGATCTTATGAACGTTTATTGCATAAATAATTAGGTGTAAGTAATGTTTTTCAATTATTAATATTATAAGTAATATAAATAAAACTTAAATGTTATAAAAAATTTAAAATTTTTCCTTAAAATGCTCTCGGAATATATTATACATCTACTTTAATAGTATATATATATATATATATATCTAAAAGAAAACTCTAGTTTGAGTTAGTTTTTAAATTAAACTCAATAATTATCAATTATTCAATTTATTCAATTAATTCTTTACAACATCAATGGGCCATTTGGTTCATAGTAATGATATATTACCACAATAATGAGATTACCGTGGTAATGAGATCAGGATTGTTGTGGTAATGTGACATTACTGGTAATCTTTCATTACCATATTTGGTTACTCATATTAATCACCTCAGTAATATATCAAATTTATTAAAGTATCCTTATATATAAAATTTTGAAAAATATAATTTACAATATTTAGATAAATAAATAATTAAATTATAATATTAAAACTTATTTTTTCACCCCTAAATATAAAATTTTGAAATTATAATTTAAAGTATTTAGATAAATAAATAATTAAATTATAATATCAAAAAAAAAAATTTTGCACAATTTTTTAAAATACCTTTGTATTTACTATAATACCCTTAAATATAAAATTTGAAAATTTTAATTTAAAGTATATAGATAAATAAATAATTAAATTTAGTGGAAATTACTAGAAACACCCCCAAAGTTTGCTAATACGCATATTCTCCCCTAAATTTGAATATCCATAAAAACCATTTTCGAATACAACGATTTTTTTAAACACCCCAAGATCTAACAATGATTAATAGAGTTAATTTTGGATTTTTTTGGACGAATTTGTCTCTCATGGGAAGTTGTGCAAAGTGTGACATGGTGTCAATTATAACGCCTTAGGTCAGATGAGTTTTTTTATTTAAAACATGAGGCTTTTGTTTAAAATATGAGGTTTCTATTTAAAAAATAAGTTTTCTGTTTAAGAAATGAGTACATGCATTACTCTTCATGCTAACCTAAATTCTTTTCTTTGTAGTTATAATATAATCATGCTAACCTAAATTTATCAGGATTGTTGTGGTAATGTGACATTACTGGTAATCTTTCATTACCATATTTGGTTACTCATATTAATCACCTCAGTAATATATCAAATTTATTAAAGTATCCTTATATATAAAATTTTGAAAAATATAATTTACAATATTTAGATAAATAAATAATTAAATTATAATATTAAAACTTATTTTTTCACCCCTAAATATAAAATTTTGAAATTATAATTTAAAGTATTTAGATAAATAAATAATTAAATTATAATATCAAAAAAAAAAAATTTTGCACAATTTTTTAAAATACCTTTGTATTTACTATAATACCCTTAAATATAAAATTTGAAAATTTTAATTTAAAGTATATAGATAAATAAATAATTAAATTTAGTGGAAATTACTAGAAACACCCCCAAAGTTTGCAATATGCACATATTCTCCCCCTAAATTTGAATATCCATAAAAACCATTTCCTTTTGAATACAATGATTTTTTTAAACCCCCAAGCATCTAACAATGATTAATAGAGTTAATTTGGATTTTTTTGGACGAATTTGTCCCTTGCGTGGGAAGTTGTGGCAAGTGTGACAGGGTTTGACTATAATGCCCTTAGGTGCAATGAGTTTTTATTTAAAACATGAGGCTTTTGTTTAAAATATGAGGTTTCTATTTAAAAAATAAGTTTTCTGTTTAAGAAATGAGTACATGCATTACTCTTCATGCTAACCTAAATTCTTTTGTTTGTAGTTATAATATAATCATGCTAACCTAAATTTTTTCCTACAAACTTGTTAAATTTTTAATGTAAATATCGTTATCTCCATATAATAAAAAACGGTCATCTTTATGCTTGTTTGTCTTTGTTTAACTATCGATATTTCTGTTTAATATATTGCATTTACGTTTAAAAAAGTGCTTAAATATCATTGTTTCTATTTAAATATGTACGAGTGGCCAAGATTAATTGGTTTTTATATCCAGTATTAATTTGTCACGTAAATATTGGTTTTTCTGTTTAAATATCAATGTTTCTGTTTAAAAAATGAGTTTACTGGTTAAAAAAAAAATGAGGTTTCTGTTTAAGAAATGAGTTTTCAGTTTAAGAAATGAGGTTTCTGTTATATTTCTGTTAAAGAAATGAGCTCTGTTTAAAAAATGAGTTCTCTGTTTAAGAAATGAGTACATGCATTACTCTTCATGCTAACCTAAATTCTTTTGTTTGTAGTTATAAGTTTGTTTGTAGTTATAATGTAATCATGCTAACCTAAATTATTTCCCACAAACTTATTAAATTTTTAATGTAAATATCATTATCTCCATATAATAAAGAACGACCATCTTTATGCATATTTGTTTTTGTTTAACTATCGATATTTCTATTTAATGTATTGCGTTTACGTTTAAAAAATTGCTTAAATATTGTTGTTTCTAGTTAAATATGTACGAGTAGCCAAGATTAATTGGTTTTTATACTCAGGATTAATTTGTTATGTAAATATTGGTTTTTCTGTTTAAATATCAATGTTTCTGTTTAAAAAATGAGTTTTCTGTTTAAGAAATGAGTTTTCTGTTTAAGAAATGAGATTTCTGTTAGGTTTTTATTTAATAAATGAGGTTTCAGTTTAAAGAAATGAGCTCTCTGTTTAAGAAATGAGTACATGTATTACTCTTCATGCTAACCTAAATTCTTTTGTTTGTAGTTGTAAGTTTGTTTGTAGTTATAATGTAATTATGCTAACTTAAATTCTTTTCCACAAACTTATTAAATTTTTAATGTAAATATCGTTATCTCCATATAATAAAGAACGATCGTCTCTATGCTTGGTTGTCTTTTTTTAACTATCGATGTTTTTGTTTAATATATTGCGTTTACGTTTAAAAAAATGCTTAAATATCGTTGTTTCTATTTAAATATGTACGAGTTACCAAGATTAATTGGTTTTTATACCCAGGATTAGTTAGTCACGTAAATATTGGTTTTTCTGTTTAAATATCAATGTTTCTGTTTAAAAAATGAGTTTTCTGTTTAAGAAATGAGGTTTCTATTTAAAAAAATGAGCTCTCTGTTTAAGAAATGAGCTCTTTGTTTAAGAAATGAACTCTCTATTTAAGAAATGAGTTCTCTGTTTAAAAATTGTGTACATGCAAAAAGAATGAAAAAATGTATGCAAAAAGGTTTAAGGGCAATGATGGAATTTCATAATGCAGGGGGCAAAAAGAAAGTAAAACAATAAAGGAAGGGCTGTCTGAGGTATTCAAAACTCACAGGGGCTGTTTGGGAAGTTTTGAAATTCTTGAGGGGTAAACAGTAATTTTCCCTTAAATTTAACATCAAAAATTATTTAATCATAATTTTTTAAAATACCTGTATTTACCAAAATACCTCTATATATAAATATTTGAAAAACTTTATTTAAAATATTTAGATAAATAAATAATTAAATTATAATATCAAAAATAATGAGGAAAAATAAAAACTAGGGTTTTGATAATGGGTGTAGTAAGGAATTAGATTAAATGAGTGGGGCATAATTAGAAAAATAATATATTACAAATTACCACTAATTTAATAATCTGGATTGACATGGTAATCACATTACCATCTTATTTGGTAATATTTCACTATTGGTGATATCACATCATCATAACATTACCACTGCTACACTGTAACAATATCAAATATGATAATCTGAACATATTACCATCAGATTCCGGGTAATATTTTTATATTACCGATAACCAAATACCTCCAAATGGTAATTATCTAATGGTACTTTAAATTTTTTTTCGGTTGGGAGAGATACCAATTTAATTCTGTGAACTATATTTCTCAATTTCAATAAGGATAATCAAACGATATATATCTATATAATGCGTAATTACTACGGCACACACAGAATGATGGCGTGTGTTTTATTTAGAAAATCCCTTCACACTTTGGTGTGTGAGTTGTTCATATGTATTAATAATAATAAAAAATTTACAAGGAGACTCATTTATAATTTGTTCGACCTGCTGCTAGCTCATATATATATATATAGGTAATAGAACCTATATGCAAGCTATTTATTACATGTTAATTGAGGATTTTTGCCTAATCTAATATTAAATGGTTATGCTTTAACCGCTTGAGTGAAAATAGTTTTCAGAGCTTTAGTTTACAGATTTATGTGGATCCCTCTTCCTCTCATTCAAAGGATCATTAGAATCCAATCCAAGATGGTACCACTTGCTACCAAGCCTACTATTAGCTAAGAAAAAGCAACCAAAAAAAAAAAAAAATACAAATAATTAATGGTGTACAATTACTGTTTCTTAGGAGATTGTACAAAAAGAAATACAATATGAGATTTATGAAAATAAGGCAACACACTCCTTATGCATGCCTCAAGCAAGAATGGTTTTGCACATATTATATGCTCATTTTAAGTCACAACTTTACAACATAATATATTTTAAAATAATTTACACTAATATCTTCTAAAATAAAATAAAGGAATGGACGAGATTTCACACTTAGGTATGGAAGAGGAGTTGATGGGGTTGATAAAAAACTGCCCCCAATATTTAAAAAAATTATTATTATTTTATTTTTTTATTGATAAGTGATAAATGTTTTAATGACTCAAAAAATATGCAGATAATTAATATCTCACGTGCTCTCATTTTTGTTTGAGAGTCAAAAATTTTATCATTTTTTTTTTTTTTTGGAGACTGTGAAACAATATTGTTAACCACTCAAACTAGATAGTTTTGATTATATTTGAATTTAGTTAACATTACCGGATGCAAAATTACATCTTTGATAACTTAATAAAGTTTAATTTTCAATGATTAGAAAACCACATAATGAGACAAACATCAAAATCATAGTGTTATGGAATATTATCTCATATATAGATAGATAATTTATTTTGATTCATAAAACAATAACTTATTTATGTGTCTGGTTTGGTGGAGTAGTGGTGGAAGTGGTGGAAATGAGGGCTAATATGACACTTCAATTTATTTATTTTATGGAAATGAAACCCGAGGCCGGTTGCCACCTCCAAAACACTTCCACTTTGTCCTTTGATTTCGAAAAAAAATTGGCTGAAGTGGGACGTGGTCACATGGGTGAGTTACAATAATCTAATTTTATTATTATTATTAATTTATTATTTTATTTTTATCTTTTATTGTTAACAAAACATTCTTAAAAAAAAAAGCATAATGTTTACCTAGGAGGCAAATATCTTTTATTGTTTACTTTTTTTTAAAAAATAAAACCATTTTTTCTACAAATTATTAGCTAACATGTTAAATAATTATAAACTCAATCCAATAAATACAAAGTTGAATCTTCTTTCCATCATAATGTGGTGAGTGAAACTATAAATTCATTTTTTTTTTTTAATTTTTACTAATCAAGTAAAAAAATAGTTGAAACTTCGCATTTCAAAATTTCCACAGCTTCAGTGGATTGCTTTGGAAATAAAACACACCTGTAATGTATACTAAGAATTATAATACTTACCATTTGCATTACCAAATTTTAAATATTAATATATAAATGTTACCATTCTATATATAGGGTTGGGATGATGCTTAAGGTTTAGATTTTTTTTTTTTAGAATTTTAAATAGAATTGAGAATTGAGATTTGCACTAAGTTAATCATTTGTAAGCATATATAGATTTAAAAATGCTAGTACGTATCGATTAATACAATAGGCTATATTTAAATCCAAACGAGTCATATGTGAGTATTTTTGTGCCTTAACTAGTTCATACATACACAGATTAGATGAGTTAACTAAATTATGATCTCACTAATTAAGAGTCATCCTTCAGAGTTATAACTATAACTTCTAGATTGACTTTAAAATTAATAATGTATTATTTTTTAGTGGCCATCTTGTGCTTGAACTCTCTCTCAAAATAAATAATAGACTTACTAATCAATTATGTGTTATTTATCCATTTTCATTTTAAAAAAATGTATATAATTATCTTCTATAAATTTTTTTAATTTTGTAACATAAATTATATAATTATATAAATGATTAATTTAAAATAAACAAGATCATCCACTAACATCATTTTAGCGGCCATATTGTTTTGAAAAAAAGAATATAACAACTAATGAACCATAATTTTAATTGATAATTTTAAGCATGCTGGTTCCACTTAAAGTTGACACTCAAGTTAAAAAGATGGTTTTCATAGTTAGGTAAGCATTCTCAAATATGATTAATAAATTCTTAAATTAAAATATTTTCAAATTTTTTTTTATATATTTTTAAGCAAATTGAGAAACCAAAAAATTTAGAACATGAAATACATAAATATTTTAAATTAAAATTTATTATATAATAAAAAAAAACTATTTATAAAGTTCTGAGATTTCGACCACAAGAAACTTTTTCTAGTTGCTCCCACATGATCTCCAAGATGAGAACCATGCTGCCTAATATTTTGGCATAAATAGTGCGGTGGTTACACATTTTAGGTGACCACTCGATTGTTTAGATTCATCCATGAAAAATGCTGTCCTGATTGCATTGTCAATGTCAGAGGAGTCTTATCCTACCTTTCTTCTGTCTTTCAAATTACATAGAAAAAGCTAGACAATTGATAGTTGGAATTGAGTGAGGAGCTCTCTCACGCGTGGCAAATTCTTCTGAAATTATTGTATATAGAAAAGAAATCATAATACTAGTTTACTTATCAAACCGGCAATGTATTATTGGAAAGATAAATAAGAAAAAAAACACCAGATAGCAAGTATATATATATATATATATGCGCATATATAATTAAAATTTTGTTCCTGTCACAACTCACAAATCGAAGGGTGAAATCTGTTTATCATTATAGATATTTTTAAGTAATTTTTTGCTTTCTAACATTAAAGACAAAGAAAGATGAGAAGGGCATGCTTTGTGACATCTAGGCTTATATTTAAAATAAATCAAATATTGTTAACACCTTTACCATACAAGGTAGTAAATCATTTATCTCTCAAATGAGAGGGTAAAAATTCAACATATCTTATAACAATAGTTGAGGGTTGTGGGTAATCCAAATTTATTATATAAAAAAAAATCAAACACTGTTATAAACAAATATTTTTAATGGATGCCTACTGTAGCAATTTCACTGTAGCAGCCGGCATTACTATAGCAACTTCTAGATATTACTGTAGCAGCCGCAACACTGTAGCAGCCGCCCATGTGGTACTGTAGCAGCCGCCGGTACTGTTACTATTCCACCAACCAGGGTATTTTGGACCGTCGGATCGAATCGATCCTGGCCGTTCATTCAACTCTTGTAACCCTATAAATACCCCCTCATTTTGTATACTTTGAAAATATATAGAGAAGAGAAAGAAAAGAGAGAAATAAAAGAAGAAAGAAGAAGAAGAACAGTTCTTCAGGGTTTTTGGTAAATACTCTGGCTCTCTATTCTTATTACTATCTTTACATTTATAACATATATATTTTTAACAAACACCAAATTTTATGAATTATTTTAAATGCTAAATAATTGAGTGTTCACTTAAATACGGAACCACCACACTAATGACAAGTAATTAGACCGTGTGGTCCCAACTTGGGGATTATGTTGGATTCGGAAAACGAGTTTAAAAAGTATCTTTTACATAAACTAATTTAGAAACATTATATGAATGGCAAAATTCGATTTGATTTCTCTATTAAAGATTTATAAATAGTTTTGAATTTGTTTAATAAATTTCAAACACTCAATGAATATGATTGTGATTTAGTTGACTAAGATTATATTCATAGTACTATATTGTAATTGGTTAATTGTTATTGTATGAGTTTTTTTTTTGTGTGGCAAATGGGTGATAAGCGCCTCCATTTAAAAAAAAGCCAGAGACATATACAGACATGGAGTAAGCTCAACAAGCATCTGTGCTCTCATCTTATGTGGACTTTGTGATTTGAGCTGGTGTCCTCCCCAAATAAAGACCCTATATAAAAGATCTGGTGTCAATAAGGGAAGTGGCTGTTGGCATTGTGTGAGTTTTTAATGGTGCATAAACTTTGATTAGTGATGTATTTGTTAAGTTTTCAATGGAAAAATTAAATTTAATGTTTTAAAAAATCATTACACTATATTTTAATTAAATTAATATTAGATGATTAAATGTCATCCTTTCAATAATTCTAGGGATGGAATAGATTTTGGCCATAACCGATCTTACAAATTAAAATAATGACCTATAAATAAAACAATAAAACTTGGTTTGAACTTTGAACCATCACGGGTTTGTATATTCTAAGTGCTTAGATTATTTTATTTGATAATTATAAAAACTTCTAATGTTTTGCATAAATCCAAAAAGTTGCTTATTATCCCTAACAACACAACTTAGTCATAAAACTAATCCATACTCTAACAAAACACTTAGGGGCCCATTTGGTATGATGTAAAGTTGTTACTTTCCATGCAAAGTAAGAGGGGTGAATCTATTTCAAACATTTGGTTCTTAAAAATAATATGGTCTCCTTGTAATCACTTTCCACTTGACTAGGGAAAGTGATTCACAGGGGGGTGGTGTGAAAGTATTTACACCGTTGATGGGAAAGTTTGGTAATTGTCAAATTACCAAACTACCCTTTATTACATAAAAACTCTTTCTCGTTTGTTTTGTCTTTGAAAAACCCTAACGCGATCATATTTCCAATTCAGTGGAGAGTTGTCGCTTCTTCCGAATCGGAGAAATCCTCGTAATATTTTTTTCTCAAGTTTGTTAGATTATTTTTGTGTTAAATTTTTTTGTTAAATTTTTTTCTTGGTGTAAAAATTCATATTTTTAAATGGATCAAAGATAAATAAATTTCATATTTGTTTGGATAAAATTTTTTTATTGGAGAATTTTTTTGTTTTTGATTAAATCAAATCTATGTTGAAATAATAATCCAACATGATAAGATAAGAACTTGAGACATATATATTTTTACTTGTCCACGATTGTTTTTTTTTTAATTCCCACGAAAAATTGTGCTGTATTTGTAGTGAATCAAAGTTTTTAAAATATATGAGATATATAATTAAAACAATATGTCTAGACTTTGTCGTACTAAGGGCAAAAATGAGAATAAACCTAATTTTACATTGAAAACAAGTTCATACCATACGTGGGAATTAAGTTTGCATGCAAAGTAATTACAATTTTGATTGGGATAACCAAACGTTGTAATATTATTTTGCATATAAAGTAATTGCATGCAAAGTCTTTCCCTGCAAAGACTTTACATGCAATTACTTTCCCTGCAAAATGCCAAACGGGCCCTTATGTACAAACGGGACCATTATTTCTATGATCATGAGTTAATTGACTAGGATCATGTTTTTGATCAGTCCAAAATTTCTTTGAGTGATGAATTATTTTTTCACTGATTTTTCTATTCACAAAATTTCCATTTTTTTTTAAAAATTGATATATGAAAATTGTGAGCCCCACCCCTTAATCAAATCCTAGCCATTGCTATTATCTTTTAATCCTAGCCATTGGTTTTACTTTTAATCTTAGCCATTAATTTTGTTTTTTTTTTTTTAGTTTCAAAACCCTAGCCGTCTCTTTAGCTTTTTTGGTTTTAGATCATCGTTTAGGGAGAGAGAGAGAGAGAGAGAGAGAGAGAGAGAGAGAGACTTGCTTTATCTCTTTCTCTTCCTTTTTGCGGGTGGTGTCGGCGACGAGGACGGGAGAAGGGTCTCATCGTCACGGATTTTGTTTCACTGTTATTGTTGAGGTAAGGTTCCAAGTTATTTTGTTATTGCTCTTTCTTATGCTTGTTTGTGACATGTTACTAGTTAGGGTTAGGGTTTGGTGAGAATTGATTTGATTTTAATTTGAGGATAAAATTCAGAAAGTTTCTGTTAGCACAGTAGAGATCCCTAATTTATTTTGAAGATCTAGAGATGGAATTTGGAAGAGATTATAATAGAAAAATTGTAGATCGAGGTCTTTTTTAGCATTCTGCCAAATTTCAGAATTTTTGGAGTAGTATCCTGTAAATTATAAATTTTTAGACGCAGGTGACGTGGACAGGATTTCTGTTCATCTCTTGAACAGTTTTTGATTATTTTCATAATTGTAAGTTCTGTTTTAGATTTAGATTTGTATAAGAAAGTTATATAGGACGATGTTATCTTTGACTCTGCAAAAGTTCAGAATTTTTAGCTATGTAAATTGTGAGATATGATCAAATTTCTATAGGTGTGCTCAATAGTATTTCTGCAGAAATAATAAAGATTGCTTAGACAATTTGATGGTCTTGTACATGGAATTTGGAGAAGAGTAATATAAAACATTTATATAATTTGATATTTTATAGATAACTATAAAAATTTAGATTTTTTTTGGATGAGTATTTTAAAAGTTATAGAATTATTAGTGTAGTTGTGCCCAATGATATTACTGTGCAGAATCTGAAGTTTGTTTGGTGTTTCTCATGGTCGTAGATATTGAATCTGGTATGGAATAAAATAAGAAAGCGATGCATTACTGAGTTATCTGACTGCACGTAAACGATTATTGCTTTTGAAAATTTATATTGAGAGATATTCATATTTGAAAAGAATATGTCTGAATTACAAGCCTGCAGAAATAGTTGGATATTCAATTGAATGTTATAAATTGTGTAGTACTCTAAGTTGTGTGAATTTCGGATATGTCATAGTGTTAGGTGTCTATTTTTCCTAGAATTTTGAACTTTGTGATTTGGAAAAGTGTATGTGAAGTTATGATAGTTTTAATACTCATTTATCATGTTGGAATTATTGATATGACTTTTAGAGTGGGTAATTGCTATTGTACCCTTCTAATTTTTTTTAATACTATTGATTGTTAGTCTCGATTTGTTATTTGAAAGCTAATAGGATCTCTTCCCAAATATAGGACATGCCAAAGGTGTAAGTTTTGGGAGTATTTTTGGGCATTAATCAGGTAAGTATCCCATATATAAATCCTATTATATGTATATACTTGAAAATTCTAGTTTTGTGAACTTTTGGAATTTTTGAGAAAAATATTAATTATTTTGAGTTATATTTTGAATTATTTATTTATTATTATTTCGGAATTACTTTAAATTTTTTGAAATTTCGAGTTAGTGATATTTTATTTTGGATTAGAATTATCTGAAAGGTTGAATATCTATTTAAATTCAGATTATTTAAGTTCTAAATTTTAGACAGCTTAGCTAAATATGTATTACTTCAATTCTGAATTTCATATATCTTTTAGTTAATTTCTGATTAATTATTATTATTATTTTTTTAAATTATTTCATGTTTGGATTAAAATAACTGGTTTATTTTGATATGATAAAAATGGGTTCATGCGACTGTAAATTACTTACATTTTGCCCAATATGAATTTGACAATTTATTGTTATGTGAATATGAAATATTTTGACACAGTACTCGTAGTCCCCAAACTAACTTTGCAATAACCCTGTCACTGGGGGTTAAACACTTACCGTGTCGACATGTACTCTATATAGAAACTATAGTTTCCCACCGCTTTCCGTCGGTGAAGAATAACGGCCTCTGATAAATCTGGCTTGGGTCACCGAGGGTAAAAATATTAGTTCTGATAATTCTGGCTCAGGTCACCGAGGGTAAATATATGAGTTATGTTATTTTATTTTGGCAATAGTTGTTTGGGGGACCTATATGTTTGGTTTTGACATCTGTGTTTATCTGAAATAAATTTGAATTCTGATTTTGATTTTGATAATTTATGATTTTTTGTAAATGATCCCTATAATTTTTAGTGGGTGCTTACTGGTTGTCAAGCTTATAATCTGTTGTTTAATTTTTTTTCAGATCAGGAGTTTAATAGATCACTGCTTTGAGAATCGGGTTTTGAGGCCTTGCACGCCTACCGGGTCTCGGTCTTGTAGGTTTGCGGCCGTTTGTCGGAGCACCGGATCTGGCGAGCCGGGTTTGGGGTGTGACAAAAATTGAGTACATCATTTTGCACAATTAAAGTGAGATTGGATAATTAATTGTTTCTTTTCAAATGATTGGGCCTGTAATAAGACAATATTAACAAACAAGTCAATAATGGTAAGGAGCACATTGAATGATGGGTCCAAGAAAAGTCACAATCCATGAATAAGACCATTCATGTGGAACTTGTGGCCATTGAGTGCTCATTGTGAATGGGTTGCTCACCATTTTGGACCATTTGAGATCTTGGACCAAAGAACTCATCCTTTATTCAGTGATGAGAAGGTCCCAACCATGAGGGATACAAATAACAACACATCGTCTATGATGTCAATTTCGAAGCCTAATACTACATACAAATCATAATTGAATATTAATACATCACTTGCTTTAAATGCTATATGATAATGGATGTGTCTCATGCATTTAATATGTTAGTTTGTGTCGTACAATCAAGGTAACTAAAATTTAAATTTTAAAATCTAAATTTTAGAAACAAAAGATGCATCTAATGTCACGAAAATATACCAATAAGTTGGCTTTGTTATAAAAAACCAGGATATTTGATACAAAACCGATAAATTAGATTCATGAATACACCCGGTATTATGTCTCATTTTAGAATCTAACTTAATTATATGGGTTTATAGAAATATCACCTAGTATTAAAAACACTACTAATATTTCATCCAATATATATATATATATCTATGAATAAATATAAAAAAATATATATACCAAACACATTTGCTTCTATTATTTTTTTTCTTTTTTCTTCATACATTTACAACAATATGAGGAAATATTTATAGTCGTTCCTTAGTCAAACAAACGGTCGGGATTATTTCGATCTAACAGCTCAAAATAAAGTGGTTGATGAAAAGTACAAATATTAGCAGCTGCTATAGTATTGGTTAGTGGAATAGTAAAAACATGGGTGACTACTACAATAGCGGTTGCTGTAGTAGTGCTGCTATTGTAATGCCGTTGATTGCTATAGTAGGCATCCATATTTTAACAGTTATTTATAACACTTATCCTTGGTTGTCTATAACTAAAGGATATACTTCATTAAAACCTTATAAGGAAAAACCTAGTGGAATAAAAAGCTAGTCAAGGGAAAAGAGTACATTATCCTTTATGTGTGTGAGGGTTATTACCTCATTAAGAACCTTACCATGGAAAAACCTATTGAGATAAAAACAATTGTGAAGGAAAAAGAGTACAATCTCCCCTCAAATAAATTAACTTTAACTTATTACAAGAGTTACATTCTTGAGTTTTCTCATTCCAATATTGTGGATAAGACGTTGATGAATGCACTTGGCAAATTATTTTGCCAATAAATCAGCTTGATTCTCATTTGATTGAATCTTTTGGACTTCTTTGACACCTTCTTTCTGGAGATCATTGGTGTAGAAAAAAATTGGGTGATATATGCTTCATTCTATTTCCTTTAATATAATCCCTTGTATCTTAGAAATACAAGCATATCTTCATAAATTACTATAGCATTTGTTGTAACTGATGACAATATGTATGACAACCATATACTCTCGATCATTGAATGCAACCACTAGTATTCCCAACTTTCTTTATGGAGAACTAGGATTTCATCATAATTTAATGGAGTAGCTGTAAGGATTTGCTTTGTAGAAAAGTATGAGATAGTTGTACCATTGTAAGAGAATATATATTCAGTTTGAAATAATCCTTTATAAGGATTAGATATGTACTTGACACCAGCAAAGCCTATGAGATTGGATGAAGGTTCCTATGTATAAAATAAATCCAAAAGTGTAATTCCTTTTAAATAACATAGCTCATCCTTTATTCCTTTCCAATGTCTTAGCGTTGGTATAGAGCTTTATCTTGCTAGGAGATTCACTGCAAAAGCTATATTTGGTCTTGTATTATTTGCAAGATACATTTATACACCAATTGCACTTAGATACTATGCTTTTAGGCTAAGAATTATCTTTCCTTCACCAGGTGGATGAAATAGATCTTCCAGAACATCAAGTATTTCGACAACTATTGGGGTACTGAATGGATAAGGTTTGTTTGTATTAAATCTCTTCAACATTTTTTTTCTGTATAGGTTAATTGGTGAATAAATATTCCAGAAGGTAAGTGCTCAATTTTTATACCAAGACAAAATTTTGTCTTTCCCAAATCCTTCATTTCAAATTCCATCCTCAAATATGATATTGCAATTTCAATTTCATGAGGTGTACCTACAAGATTTAAATCATCCATATATAATATTATCATAACAAATCTATCAGTGGAACTTCTAATAAATACACACAGGCATATGTTATCATATTTACTTAGACAGTTACACCACATCCATTCAGATTATTTTAACCCATAAAAAGATCTCGGTAGTTTAATAGAGTACAAATGTTGCTGCTTTGAAGTGTATGTTGTTTTGTATCCCTCAGGGATTTCCATATATATATATATATATATATATGTCTTTTTTAAGTAATCCATATAGATATGATGTGACAACATCCATCATTTGCATATCTAATTTATTACTTGCTGTCATAGTAATAAAAAATTAGAAAATAATACCATTAATTGTGGGAGAATACATCTCCTCATATTTAACACCAGCCATATGGGAAAATCCATGAGCAACCAGTATTGCTTTGTATCTTATAATTCTATTATTTTAATTTCTTTTCCTCATAAATACCATTTGTAACTGGCTGGGTTTTTCACTTTTAGTGTTGGCACTATCTGCCCAAATACCTTATGCTTTGATAGGGAATTTAGCTCAACTTGGTTGGTTTTTTTTTTTAAGCCAATCTTTTCTTTGTTGACATTCATAAATAGATCGTGGATTTGGATCATTATATGTATTAATTTTTATGTCTATAGCCATGTTATAGATGAATATATCTTTTATTTCTGTCCCGCGCCAATTTATTACTATACCATCATCAACATAACAAATTGCGTTTCCAGTATTTTCAGAAATGTCCTTCCCCATTAATTTTTTTATTCACACACTTTGAGGGTTCTATATTTTGCTCTTCCTTTTCACATGGGAGATCTTCCCTTCGAGAGATTTATTTTTCTTTTTTTTTTTTGCCGGAGTTGAATCTTTGGTAACTATTGGTCTTTAACATTTTTGACATGGTTTGTTTTCTACTTGTTTTTCTTTCAATGTGGTATTAGGAATCTCAATTCTTGTTGGAGTGTTAGTGATGTGTATATACAACTTGGTTACCCTTTTAGGTTTTTTCTTTGATGAGGTGAAGGAGTGGTTCATAAAGGAAGGTAGAGTATTGTAAAGTAAGGAAAAAGAAGTTTTTAAGTTATAACTTCTTTGGGCATAAGGTAAGTTAAATGAAGGTTATCAAATTTTTTAATGTTTGGATTAAAGGTAATAGAAGGTAAGGTTTTATGCTAATATTACTAAAATACCCTTGAAGCATGTTGCAATGAAATAATTGCTTGTAATTTAACTTGAGTCACAATCCACACTAGAAATTATTATTATTTTTATTATTAAACAAATCTTTTTGTAATGCTTATCATAAAGAGCAATGCCTCTAGTGCCGAGTAGGGTAGGTTTATTTAAAAAAGAAAAGAAATTGCTCCCCACTTTGGTTTATTTCCATTAAGTATAATCCATTCATATTTGTTGTTTACATTTTCTGTAATTAACAAAAAAAGACATAGAAGCAAAAACAAAGATTATATATATATATATATATATATTCTTCTGCCATAAACTACTAGAGTCTTACAACATATTAGCATTCAAAATTCAAAGGTTAACCAGCATCAACAACTTCTGCAAAGATTTGAAAACATATTTCAATACCACCTCCAAAATGTAACACCACTGCTCCTTGAAAAAGTTCCACCTGAAATTCAACTGCTTGTTGCTTTTGGGTAGTCTTGTACAACCTCTCCACCATGTTTAGTCCCTTATGTGCAAGAAAAACATGTTTATAAAATTTATTTAATCCTAATAAAAAACACCATATAAAACACCAAACCTTATAGGATGCGAATGCCAAGCCAAAACACATATCTCCAATCTTTTGCTTAACCTTTAAAAATAACCAAATCATGTATCTTACATAAACATACCCCAAATTGTTCAATGTTTGTAATGAAGAGGATGTTAAACCTTCACTTCAGTCATACGAGTCATCATCATAACCTAACAAACTCAACAATAAACACTACACCATAATGAGTCTTTAGCGGCTTTTTTTTTTTAACATTTAGCGGCGTTTTTAAACGCTGCTAATTACCATAACGGCGATTTCAAAAAACGCCGGGCAAAATGCCGCCAAAGATAGTGTCGGCGATGTCCCAGCAATTAGCGCCGTTTCAAGATAAACGCAGCTAAATTAGCAGTGCTTTTATTTCTTTTAGCGGCGTTTTATACCTTATAAAATAATTAATTTATGAATTATATTAGCGGTGTTAATTTGTAAACGCCGCTAAATTAGTGGCGTTTATCTATTCTTTAGCGGCGTTTTTTAAAAAATAATTTAAAAAATTAATGTAAATTTTTTTAACTTGTTTTTTTTTTAAAAAAAGAAAAACAACTACGCTAATTATTATTATTAATTTTTTTTAGATTTTTTTTCTTTATTTTTAAATTATTCTTTTTTCTCTTTTTTAATTATTATTATTATTATTATTATTATTATTTTCTCTTTTTCCTCTTTTCTTCTTCTTCATATCTTGTTTCTTCCTCTTCTAGTTTCTTCTTCTTCTTCTTCTTCTTCTTCTTCATCATCATCGTCATCATCATTATCATCATCATCATCATCATCATCATCTTTTTCTTCTTCTTCTATTTTTTCTTCTTCTTCACATCTTGTTTCTTCTTCTTCTTCATCATCATCATCATCATCATCATCTTCTTCTTATCGCGTGGTCATCATCGTCATCACATTCTCCATCTTCATTTTCATCTTCTTCATCATAACTTGGTATATTTTCACACTTTTTTCAATATCAAAGGGTATTTATAGAAAATAAAAACTGATGGTATTTAGCAACGTTTTCTTAAAAAACGCCGCTAAATAAAAATTTAAAAATTAATGGCGCCAAATTCAAATTTTCTCAAAAAAGACGGTGCAAATTTTGAATTTTCAAGAAAAATAAATTTTGGCGGAGTTTAATTTTGTAATTTTTAAATTAAAAAAAAATTAGATTTTCACGGCGTTTTATGGGACAAACGCCACGGAATTTTTAATTTTATAAATTTTCAAATAAAAATTTTTTTACCATCTCGCGGTGTTTTTGAAAAAACGTCGTGAAATTTAAATTTTTTGGCTTTTAAAATTTAATTATATCATAACTTTAGCGGCGTTTTTAGTCATAAATGCCGCTAAAGTACAATACTTTTATGGCGTTTTAAAAAAACGCCGCTAAATATAAATTTTATTTGTTTCAAATTTTATTATATCAGGAATTTAGCGGCGTGTTTTCTAAAAACGCCACTAATTACATTACTTTAGTGGCGTTTATTATAAAAACGCCGATAAACATAAATTTTGTGCTTTGAAATTTAATAGTATTATGACTTTAGTGGCGTTTTAGTAAAAAACGCCGCTAAATATAAATTTTATGACTTTGAAATTTAATAACATTTAGAATTTAGCGGTGTTTTTTACAAAAAAACCGCCGCTAAATTACAGTACTTTAGTGGCACTTGCAGGAAAACGCCGGTAAATTGTTTTTTTATTGGCGTTTATGGAAAAACGCCGCTAAAGTCATAAATATAGTGGCGTTTGGAAAAAAACGCCGCAAAATAAATGCCGCTAAAGACCCATTATGGTGTAGTGAAAGATTTATGTTCCTCGGTTGGACAAATTTAGTTCATTAATTCTCATAATTGATTACATGTTCTTGTCAAATTATAGGTTGTTGATGTTTATAAAAGGTCAAATATAGATCTAAGTCATGCAAAAGCAATTATTGAAGAAGGCTCACACTTGATGGAACATAGATTTAATTCTATATTTTTCCATGCCTTTTTCAACAGATTTGGTGCCAATTTCATAGATTTAATTCTATATTTTTTTAGTATCCACACTTGTATGTTATTTGCTGATGCCAACATGTATGATGTTAATTATCATTGGCAATTTTATCACTCCCTTTCTCTATGTTGTTTGGCAGAGAATCCTTAGTGATGGTGCTCTTGAATATAGAAATTCATATAAGCATATATCTTTGGTTGTTGTGCTCAACTTTGTAGAGCTTGGGATTGAGTGACAACAAAGCTCCATTTCTCTTGACAACAAAGCCCAAGAACAAACTAAGTATTCAAACTATGGGTTAAGAAGATACATGAAAAATATCAAGAAATAAAAAATATACAAGTAGAGGTAAAGTTCCAGCAATGTTAAGATAAAGTAGCTGCAAATGGATGCTTTTCGGTGAAGTTCCAGTAAAGATCCGGTTGAAGAAAAGTGTGTTGGTGTGTATTATGGACTACTAGGGCTGGTTGGCTATAGAATTCATCAACTTTTATAAAGGGACATGAATGTAATTATTAGGAAGGATTAAGGGCATTTTTGTCCAATAAAAATTTAAAACCTTCTCAATCTCCCTATCTGTAGGGCTGAGAAATGGGGTTAAATGGAGGATTGAGAACCCTCCATGTAACCCTCTCATACCATATCCTCCATTTAACCATGGATCCAAAAATGAGTTGTAGAACAACCTTACCTTAAAAAACTCTCAAAACCTCCTTCCAAGTAGAGTCTTAGTATCAGTAAATGCATTAAGTATTTCATTTGCAATATTATGTAATTTAACGATCTTTTGATGAACTTCAAGTTCACCCTCACTAGTATGAGGATCATATGTATATAATAGTGATTAATTCAACTCAAATGTTTTTTGCTCATTTTGAACAACTTTCTCTCCCTTGATGAAGGAAAAATAGATTCATTAAAATAGCAATTTACAAATCTTACGGTAAATACATATCCCATTAATGGCTCTAAATATCATATAATTAAGGGACATTCATAACCAACATATATATGAAGTCTACATTGTGGAATATTAGGCTATTTACCAATAGCAAGTTATTACGGTGAATTTGAATTATATGTAGTGGGTTGAATCCTTAATAACATTAGATGAGTAATAATATAGAGTCTTTTAATTAATGACTCCACCATCCCATTCTGGATATGGACACGAGCTACTGGATGCTTAACTTACATTTCAACTATCATACAATAAGCATAAAATGGTTTTATTATAAATTCACCAGCATCATCAACACAAATTGGATTTATAGGATAATTTGGAAACTGTGCTTTAATCTTGATAGTTCATGCCAATAACCTCGGAAAAGCTACATTTCTTGCAGACAAAAGCAAAAAGGGGGACTATCTAGTTGATGCAATAATTAAACCTATAAAATTCCTAAATGGTCTGCGTGATGGATGTTTGGTTCACATTTATCTCTTTGTATTCTTTCTAAAATGTTATGAGATTCAACAACCACCTTACTTTTATAAGGTCTGGTTATCAAGTTTCCTATTGAGCATGGGTAACATGCATAGTCATTATTTGTTAGGATTTTATAATCCTTCAGTGGGTGTCTATGGGAATCAGTAATAATCCGATGCATCATAATAGCACTCAGATGTCTAAGTCTTTTATGTCACACCTTAAATACCTATAGATCATTAACCTTCCTGGTTAAGATCATATGAGATTCCATCACTTTAATGCACGTATAATATAATCTTAGGAATATATAGGAAAAGCATTTAGGTACACATTTTTGGCATGAAACTACTTGAGTAACATGAAGATAATTTTTTTTCTCCATTATCAATCATCTCTAAATGATATCCATTGAAACATGTATCTTTAAAACTATGAAGGTTCCTTCTAGACTTGGTGGAATATAGAGTATTTTTAATTTACAAAGGAGTCCCATTTGGCAATACTAATACTGGTTTCCTGGAACTTTCAATCAAGTCTAATGACCCCACTTTTACGGGTATAAATGCCTTTCTCATTGATAAAAAGATCAAATATATTTTTCTTTTCAAAATAGTATATGATGTCTCGCAATCAATAATACATTCATCATCAACCATATTTTCCTAACAAAATTTTAATATAATTTTCATAAAGAAAACATGCTACGTATATATAAAGATGCATTACATATCTAGTATATTATACAAAATCTGACACATCTAAATGTGTATTATGAGCTATATTCTCATCATTTGCAAGATTAGCCTCAATGGAGTTGATAATGGGGTCATTTGTAAAATTTGCCTCAGGATCTTTACCCATCTTGTCCTTGAGTAAGTCTTGATAAAGATAGACAAAAAATGTTTGGCGGATCCTACAAATTCTAGACTAATAACCACTAATAACCTTCCCAATCCTCAACGATAATAGGTATCCCTTTTTGTATCTAACCCAATGTTTTTGTTGATACATATTGATTTAACCATCATGTGGCTAAAAATAATTTCGGACCCCATCATGACCACATCATCCATGACCACCACAATATCCTTGTCGCCAACACCATTATTATAATTGTCACAATGACCACACAATCTTCTTTGCCCATAATTAGTTTCAAGCAATGGTGTTGATCCAGATGGCTGAGAATAATGATTTTGCATCTACAATTCATTATTTTGCTTTTCCACAAGGAGATAAGAAATCAATTCAGAGAACTTGGTGATGTTTTTTTTTCTCTCTCTATTGTTGTTGTAATATATCATCTCAAGGATGAAATGTGGTGAATGTTTTCTCAAGCATCATATTTTTAGTTACTTTTTCTCCACAGAGATGAAACACCAAACTTATTTTAAATAACTTGGAATTATATCCATGCACTCTTTTAAAATCTTAAAACCTGAGATTTGCCAAGTCATTGCATACTTTTGGCAAGTAGACCTTTTTAAGATGTTTAAATCTCTCTTTCAAGGAAAACTACAATTCTTGTGGATCCTTAATGGTTAAATTCTCATTTTTCAAGCCATCACCAAGGTGATGCCTTATAAATATCAAGGCTTTTGCCTTATTATCATTGGGCTCATTATTATTAGCTAACTGTTTTCCCTAGGTTTGTGGCATAGAGCTTGACAACAAGGTTTCATGATATATAATTTATCCTACAAATATGAAGAACCTAGGATTCTATTCAAGCAATATTTTCCATCAAATTCTTTCTCTAAAAAAAGTGTAGTAGATGATTAGAAAAATAATATAAATAGAAGGTATAAAATTAAATTAAAGATAAATGAAAGTGTAAAACAAAATTAGGAGTAGATTCTTGCTGATAATGTATTGAAAACACTACTAATAATTCATTCTCAACATATACACACATATATATATTTCCATGAATAAATATAAAGAGAAAAAGCATAAAAAGAGAAAGGATATACACCAAATACTTTTGCTTCTATTTCTTTTTCCTCCTTTTCATACATTTACAAGAATATGAGCTGGTATTTATAACCATTCACTAGATGAATGGATGGTCGGGTTTATTTCGAACCAACGACTCACAATGAAGTAGTTGATGAAAAGTAGAAATATTGGCCGTTGTTACAATAGCGGTTGGTGACATAGTAAAAACATTGGCTGCTGCTACAATAACATCAACTGTAGTGCCATTGATTGCTATAGTAGCGTCTCGTGTTATAGTACCATCAATTGCTACCGTAGACATCCATAATTTCGATAGTTATTCATAACACTGAGTTCTTTTTTGAGAGGATGCTTTTTGGGTAATGTTTGTGAGAAAAATTATTATTATTCCTTACCTATGTTTTTATTTGATAATTCATATCCCATTATTTGAAAACTATTTCAATAATATGTAGATATGCAATTGATGATTATAATTATAATTATAATATATTAGATTTTTGTTAGTAATATTATTATTTATATAAACCTTTTGGCTTGAGATCTTGTGTTAGATATAAGTGATTTTATGTCATAGAATATGTTTAAATGTATATATTGTCATAATTATTTAATTATCTAAAGAGTAATGCTATATATACACAACAGATTTTTTGAATAGCTCTCCTGAAAAATGTGGCATCCACATCACCCACTCTATCTCTTTCACCTAATAGATACCAAGTTGCCCATGTAACAAACCTATAAGGCATAAACTCCTCATTAGTCTAGTGTTAGGATTAGCCTCAACTTCCACTTTGATCAATCATAACACCTTAAAACTAATCTTTGCATCAATTTCTTCTACTAAATCTTGCTTGTCACACCCTCAAAGAATGTGATTGATCTCCTTGTTGCAGCCTGGAAGTATGACCATCTCACTACCGTCATGAATAAGAGGTGAACTATATGTAGGTGTCAAGTTTAATACCCAAAATAGATCCTTTACTTTTGTCTCTCTTCCTTTCTAGTCCTTGCATTGGGAATTTAGTAGTTTGATCCCTTCTACTTTTTAAAGTGGGGGAATCAAGTCTAAAATCTAACAGAAGTTGATTTTACCGTTTAGGTTTGTTGATGTGGCTTTTCTCAAATTTAAATATTATTAAAAAATTTTAAAATAAAAAACAATTATTTTTAATTATGTGCTAGCTTCATGGCTGTGGGCATGTGCTTCCTCGACATAGCCGGCATGATCAAATACCATGTCATTGCCCTCCACATCTAGTCTGTCTAGTCTTTTTCCTTTTCTGTTGCATCAAGGAAAATGCTCTCAATGCACAAACCCATCAATAATTCTAATGCGACTGCAACTACAACATCTCCTGCACCATCGACTTAATCTTTGATGATGCTGCCTCTGCCAAACAAACTAATGTCCTTTTTGTCCGCCACCATCTCTCTAACCAGCAAAGTTTTATCACCTACAATAGCCACATTGACCCTTCACAAAACTACCGTCTTGGTCCTTCACAACCTCCTCATCATCCTAGAGCACACCCTCACCTCCTTTAATATTTCCATCAGCACTACCTTGATTATCCTTAGAAATAGTTCTCCATGACTCAAATCATGGAGTCTAGCATTGGAAGCTTCATCTACCCTAATGGCTATACTATATGGGATGGTGACTTCACTTTGAAAACATTGTTCTATGCTGAGTATAATATTTAAATTTGAAAAAAAAAAAAATCCATGTTAACAAAATTAACTTCCATTAGATTTTGAACTTAATTTTTCACTTTAAAAAGTAGAGAGACTTAAAATACCAAATTTTGAGTGAGCAAACTAAAAGGGTAAAGAGATTACAATAGAAGGGCTATTTTGGGTAGTAAACCTATATGTTAATATAAACATGAGAGCTAGAGGTTGTGAAAGAGTGAGGAAGGATGAAGGTTGTAATTTGGTTGATTGTCTTAGCCTAATTAATTAGATTAGGCCTAATTGGGTAGGTTCAACTTGAACCAACACAACTAATATAGGGTCAATTGGACCAACTTGGTTCAGGACTAAATCGGGCAAATTAAGCTGAGTTTAGTTGTACCAACTTGGTTTATTTTAATTTGATAGATATTGGATTAGTTTAAGTTGGTTTAATTCAAATTGAGTTTGTTCAACTTCAATTGAAGCTAAATCGGCCAAATTAATAAATTCAAGTTGAATTTAAGCTCGAATCAAGTTATTGGAATTTGTTTTAAATTGATTTATTAAATAAACTCTATCAACTAGAAGACATTCCGACCCCCATTAGCTTATGTGGCCACCGGAAATTCTGAGTCAGCGGCCCATCGCCACGTCACTGAGCAAACTTGTCGTGTCCATGTCATCTGAAGGTTGATGAGTCACCTAGAACCGGTGACATCAGCATAGGGTATTTTTCCTCCTTTCTTCTGTAGCAACAACAGGGGTTAATGGAGAGCATGGGTTGACGAAGCCTTGGGAATATAATGTAATTTAGTCTAATTGGAATTAATGTTGAGGATGTTTAAGGATTGCTATAATAAGAATGTCTATTTGACTTGTGGTGAAGCTTCAAGAGTTTGCAGATGAGATATGCCCTAGATAATGTGTGCCCCAATAGGAAAAGAAATTAATATTGTATTGAAGCTATTAATAGTTGTTTTTTTTTTTTCATTGTTTTTTTGACTCCTATTGTTAATTCCGGGTTTGATTATAATAAGTCCTTCCTGTTGATTGTTAATTTTTAGAGCAACTGTCTCCTTTTCCAGATGGATAATATGAGCTGGTTAATTTTGCCCATGTAACTTACTTTGCTAGCATTTAAAACATTGTTAGCAATAATCATGCACTAATGCTTAATTAGTAAATTTACATAGGTCAGCTGTGTTGAGTTTAGACAGAATTGATATAATTAGGCATTACTGATTAATCAATGGCATTAAACATTTAACAATGCTTAATTATCCATATTAATCAGTGGCAATAAACATTCAATAATGCTTAATTACCACCTACCTATGGTAATCGTACAATATTGTTTAATCAACCATATTAAAATTAACATTAATCAACAAGTAATGCTTAATTGTTGATACCAACTAGAAAAAAAAAACTTATAGCTCACAAGTATTCTGTCAACTCACCTAAAATCTATAGAAAAACCCATGAAAAAGAAAGAAACAATGTACAACAACCAAGTTATGAATATTTGGATTTTCTGCAGTTTGGATTTTTTGCAGAAATGAAACCAAGAAACAAAAGCTCTGCCTTTGTTCATAACATATAGAATACTAATATGCACACTACTCATAACATACAAATAGAGAAAGAGAACAAATACATCTAAAATAAATGCACATCCATTCATAATTGTATATCTAAAGCTCTACATCAATATGATAAATGACTTAAAAATTATAGAAAGCAGACAAAACAAAAAACTGAACTTTCATTTAGATTTGAAATGTAATTAAAAAATTTACCAAGGGAGAATTTAACCTGCAAACAAAAACATATGTACATCTATCGGAGTTTATAAGATCATTAGAGAACAACAAAATTTGCAAGATTATAATTGCAAGAATGATATCGCAAAAGATTTCTTCACACTTTTTTTCAAAATTGCAGAGGGACAATTTAATCTACACACCCATGTGGACCACCTTCACTAGTATTAGCTCTTGGGGGGACCCATATCTTCCTCTTTTTTCCAGCATCTTTTTCTTTGGTTCTCTCCTTATTATCCGTATCTCTCTATCGATGCTTCAGCACAAGATGTTTGGCAGTGTTTGGAGCAAAAATTTTATTTGTTAGCTCCTTTGCAGGATGGTTTAAATGACTAGCAGATTATGCAGATTGGAGAGCATTTCCAGTTGTGCCTTTGCCTCCTCTTACACTTAATTTTTTCCTTATAGTTACATCATTCACTGTAGCCTAGAAACTCATGGGAGGGTGTTGGTAAGGTGCATTAATAACCTGGATAAAATTACAAAACTATGGGAGATTATTATTGAAGCCAATATGTTGGGAAAAATGAGAATTTATATAAACCAAAGTTAGCCTGACCTGTAACAGTAGTTCTCTTAGAGCTTGGGGTTTGTGATATGTTTGCCTCTTGTTGCCTATATCCAATTAAATTGTTGACCTTTCAAGTAAAATAGATAAAAAAAAGCCCTAAATAAATGTGAAACATATGCCTTTTATAATTTTTTAAAAAATTGAACTTTTATTGACCATTACAAAATGTTTTGCAAAGCTTGGAAGTCTATTACACCCATAGGATTACTCTTTGTTACTTCAGCTAGTGTCTAATGTTGCTCCTCAGTTGTATTTCCATTATTAACCTAGGATGCATACATGACAGACATTTATTTGATTGCATGGCATAATCAAAAGAACATAAAATACAACTGCATAGCATTTATTTACCTGCCTCCATCTATGATATCTTTTGTTGTGTCCTGCAGTGCCACACACACTGCACTTCATGGCAACCCCTTTCTTGGTCACTCTACCATTTGTGAAGCCCCTGCTTTCTTCACCTAATTCCTTTCTCTTGAGAAGGGTCTTCCTATTTCTTTTCTTATTCACTGGATCAGGTGGGATCATTAGATTTTGATTACTCTTTAGCCAACATTGCTTGTCATGTGTGGGGTTTAATGTGTGTCTATATATCTCTAAGAATGTGCTGACTTTGTAGCAATCATCTATATAATTTTAAGGCTTGTTGTTGTAGTAGATAACTAAAATGGTATAGCTGCATAAAATTCCTACCAATTGCCACCTCCTACATGAGTAACTACCCCCAAATGGTATCTTAAAGCTAGCTCAATTGCTTGCATTTTTCTAGCTTTTTAAGTATCCTAGGACAGTGAATGGTTGTACATTTCTTCATATCATTCCTTTTTTCTAAATCCTAATCATTAATTTTGTTATGATGATCTCATTCATTGTGACTATCCCCTTAATCCTAGCCTCAAGAATGTGGTTGTTGAAGCATTCACACAAGTTATTGAGTAGTATGCCACACTTGTATTTTATTTGAAAATATGCCCTACTCCAATGATGGTGGTCTATTTTTCCCATGTATTCACATGCACCTAGGGACATCCCATTCAACATATTCATTGCTTTCTCATATGCAAGGAGACAGGTTGCTTTGGCACAATTCCATAATTGGTCTATTAGTTCTTTTCTTATAAGTTTTTCTGAAATTAGTATGGATGTGCCTAAAATAGTATCTATGTTCACTATTGGGAAATAATTCCTCTATTGCAGGCATTAATCCCCAAGTTTGCTATTACTTAACATATAGAGAAACCACCATAGGCAAAGAAAGAGAAGGATAAAAAACAAAAAGAAAGCCAATATATGTAAGTCAGTAAACAAAATTAAAAATCTTCATTGCAACATTATAAAAAAACCAGCACACCCACACATATGTAACAACCAATTTAAGTGACATAGTCACAAAACAATGAATACAAACAAAGAATTACCCATCTCAACAAAACTATAGTTCTCTGAGTCAGAATTAAAAAGAACAAGAATCAAACAAGTGATCATAATACACAAGCAGAGAATAAGAGTGATTGAAAAAAAAATAAGTTCTAGTTAATAATTACATAGAAAACATTAACTTAGCTATTAAATAAGAAAAAGAAAAAAATCACACCCACACATGATAACATCAAATAATGGCAACCTTCACTTAGATGATACACCATCATATAGAAAAATTTCTTCAATATTAATGCAAGTAATGAGAATACACAATTAAAGATATAGATTGTCATTCTTCTACATCATAATAAATAAGGAGATAGACAAATTACTTTCCAACATATATAATCATTGAAAGAAACCATTTAGAAAACAAAGCATTATTGTCATTTCTAAATCTATGGCAATATTCATGAAGCATAAAGTAAAAAATCACACCCACACATGATAACATCAAATAATGGCAACCTTTACTTAGATGATACACCATCATATAGAAAAATTTCTTCAATCTTAATGCAAATAATGAGAGTGCACAATTAAAGATATAGATTGTCATTCTTCTAGATCATAATAAATAAGGAAACAAACAAATTACTTTCTAAAATATATAACCATTGAAAGCAACCATTCAGAAAACAAAGCATTATTGTCATTTCTAAATCTATGGCAATATTCATGAATCATAACAATCATTATTATCATTTTTGAAATTAATGTAAAAAATAATCCATAACATGGTAGGAATTGAACCATTTATCTTTCGCATGTCACTCATAAATGCCCAATTGTAGATGTTTGTGATTCTTAGCTCTTCTATCAACAGCTCTAAGAACCACTTCCAGTTATCCTTATTCTCTTTGCCAAATGTGGCCCAAGCAACAAGATAGATGCAGTCGTTTGCATATATCCCAACTGCTGTAAGTAGCTATTTACCATATAGATCATTTAAATAGCATTCATCCACTGATAGAATCTGCTAACACCTTGCCTACAAACCTTCTCTTAAAGGAGCTAAAAAGACATAGATGCATTGGAAATACCTTGGTCACACCTAAAAATTATACTGGACCTAGGATGAGTCCTCATCAATTTCAATCCGTAAGCATTTCCGAAAGGGTTTGCTAATTACCTTACGGCTGTGCATTTGGCCTATATGCCTTCAATCTACTTATATTCACCTCTTGATTGGTCTTCATAACTTGAATGATACCAGATATCTTCCATGCAAGATCAACTTTTAACTGTTCCAAATAAGTTTTTGCTATCCAATATGCATTTACATGCCTATTATTGTGATCCCTTACACATTCATGGTCTAATTTTTCTTATTTAATCTGAATTGTGCTCCCACCTTTGAACATTGGTGATGCCCATAGATAGAAAGAGCATCTTTTCTTACAAAATGCCTTACACCTTTTTTTTGGAGTTGGACTTAAAATTCATGACATACCTATTTTTAATCCCATATTTCTTAACTACCTCTTTGAATTGTTTAAAACTCCTAAATTTCATTCCAATCTTATACTGAGGATTTTTCATGTCACACTCCTCATTAAATTATGAATATTTAGGCCTGTTGGATACCTATTCATCCTTATTTATAGAGGAGTATGAATTCAAGTCATTAGACCCTGTATAGTCTGAATCAACCCGAACTTCAGTTGTATCCTTTGGACGTTCTTTATCTACTACAACCATAGCTATAGGTGTTTCAATATTATCCATGGTTTCCTGCTCTAAGTCATCACCAAAACTATAATCAGAATAATGCAGATCACTATCTTCTTCATCCTCTTTCCCTTTTCTATCTCCCAAATTAGTACACCTTCCAAATCAATTTCTTCTTCTTCTACATCATTTGTTTCTTCTGCTTCCTCTTCCACTTTCTCTACATTGTCTATTTTGTCATCACTAATGTGCCCCATTCTTAGTACCTCCATCATTGAATCCACTAGGCCCAACTCCTTGTTTTCTAACACCACCTTCAATTCTTATGCAAACATATACTTCCTTGTTGGAATATACTGACATAGCCATAGATAATGCATCTAGATCAGTCTGTATTTCTCTTAAACCTTCATTTCCATTGCTTACATCTAGCCACCATATGGTACAATTTTGAACATCTAAACTAAACCCTGTAGCCATTGATAGCAATTCATCAACTTTTAAAATTTGGTCTACACAACAATAACCCACATAGATAGCCATCACTTGTATACCACCAATCATGTAGTGCATCTTTATTGTAAACAACTCAGTTGTTGGTACATAAATAAAATTCAAATTTGTCGTTATTGTTTTATCCTATTTGTGTGTCTAATGATCAAATCTTAAGTAATAATCAATTAAAACTATAAGGAAAACTAGCTACCATCTCTCTAAAATCCTAAATTCCAATGGCATAATCACGCAATGAATTTGGGGTATTCAAATAAAAATTAAATAAGACTCACCTATAAACAATTTAGGAGCTTACTAAATACTAAAATGCTATGGCAATGATTGATATAAGTAAACAAAAGCAGAATTTAGATCACATTATCATTTATAAATCAAATGAGTAAAGAATTTGCAACTAACATGAAGGGGAAAAAATTATTCCATATGCCAATAAAGGTCACTAGGGCAGATACATATTAAAAAATGAACATACACTACAACAGAGAAGAGACACCCACAACCAATAAACTTAAAGACTATAGGTGACCAAATTTGGTTAGAGTGAGACAAGACCAGAACTATTTGCAGTGAGACAAGTAAACACTCACAAAAAAAAAAACAAAAAACAAAATGAAAATATCATATCCCAATGACAATGCAACAATATAAAATCAATGACTGGGTGATGAAAGTACTAACAATGCAGACAAAATGGAAAAAATTGGTTGAAGTGAAACAAGTACACACTTATAAGAAAAATAAATAAGTAAATTAATAATACAAACAAAAATAGGACACTATAACAACTCATATAGAAAACATGCATGTAAACCACAGCAAATAAAAATAAGTACTAAAGATATTTGAAATGAGAGAAGCATACACTCATAAAAAAAGGCAGAAAGAAAATGAACATCATATTATAGTAACACTTGCAACAATAAATAGACACATATAAAGACAACATCTTCAATTGAGGTTGGAGTGATCAGAACATACACAACATGTCCCTATAATGATCATGAATGAAATTAAGACAATTAATTAAAGATCAACATAACCATAGAGAAAGTACACTTGCTTATCCAAAAACTAATTAAATATCTAGTTCATTTAAGTCAGCTTTTTATTGCTTTTGCTCTGTTGTGGTTGTTAGTGCATGATAGGTACCCATTTAATTGACACAAAATGTGACAACCAAACTTGGCTTAGCATGACAGGTATTCCATTCATAGGGTATATTTAACTAATAAAAAAAATAAATAGAGATAACTATTGCACATTATAAATTAACTAATAACACAAGAGGAAAGATTACAATGGCATTTGAATTTAATATCCTAATTAACCATCTAGTGTAAATCTTATTACTCTAAAACACCTATTGTGTAGGATTCAAGTAGTATAAACACTGCTTAAGTTGGCAATTTTGTTCCTTTTATTCACATGAATACTAATGTTGTCACTCATTACACTAAAACAATAATGATACCACCCTTGCGTAATTGCAAGTGCACAAGTGCACGGGTCATATAAGTAGTAAAGTGTACCCAAAAAGATCAGGTAATCGAATCCATAGGGACTGGTATAAGCCCTAAATAGTCGTTCATTTCTTAATATCTAGCTGGTTTAAAGATCGGATTTTCAATAATCAAAACTACTTTAGAAGAAGAAAATAAGAAAGGAGAAAGAGATAGGATTTAGGGTTATAGAGATAGCAATGGGAAAGACAGTGTTCCAGACTAATCTCCTTGACAAATGCATTAATTGTGTTATTGATTACTTTGACATCTCATTGAACCGTGGTGACCACCAATAGAGGGTTTGATAGCATACATGCTCATTCAAGGCTAGGAGTGGACTCAAACCCTTCCCTAATGTGTACCCTAGCTACACAAATAAATCTTATCCTCTAGACATCAAGAAATCATTCAAGGGTTAACATGCACTCTTGACTGCAATTGAAACTACGAGGAACACTACACCCCACATCAATGCTCTCGTAGATAGCGACAATCCCCAAGTTGAATTTTGCAATATACGAACATCAATGGCAATCAACAAAATAAGATACTCCACATAATCAAAAGGGAGTTCACAAGGAAACTCGATAATCAAATAACACAAGTCAATACATCATAATGTCAAGGTTCATAATCCGGGGCACCGAAAGACGATTAGCCCCTTATGGTTCTACAATAAATCATAGAAAAGCAATAAGAGAGACAAAGATGATTCATTAGATTCCCTTCTTGCTTTGCAATCGTATTGGAGAAGAATTGACGATGATCATCACCTACAATCCTCCTATCCTGCGCTTATCTCCACTCCGAATCCGGCCCTAAATGATGCCAACGGCTGTCCTAACCCTCTCCTCCAAAGAGAGAAGAAGATATTTATCAAATATCACTTTCAGGCTTAAATACCCCTTTCTCGATACAAGCACGGCCGTGCTGATAATCATGCTGGGCTCCAGATGCTGGGACATGAACTTCAGTGCAAAATTAGTAAAATACATGAGGCTCAGCACAGTCGTGCTTGTTGAGCACGATGGTGCAAGGAGCCCTGTGATCGTGCTAATGTTTTCCAAAGATTTCTAGTAAAATGCATGGGCGTAAGCAAGCCCGTGCTTACCGACCATGTTTCCTCAGCATGTTGGTGTTAGGAGAGGCAAAACCGTGCTTCAACCGTGCTTCCTAGCTTTGTGCAGACTCCAGTAAAATGCACGGGGCTTAGCACACCTATACTTCCGACCATGCTTCCAAGCACGGGTTTGCTTTGGACCATGCATGTTCAGAAAATCACATTTCAATGCTACATTACATCAGAATTCATCTCTATTCATTCCTTTTGGTCCAAAACCCAATTATTTGCAAAAATTAGCAAACATACCTCAAGTAGCATCGGTTTATAACAAAAACATGCTAAAATGACAAGTAAATCACATAATAAGGTATATAAAATATCTATATAAAATGCACTCATTAAATAACCCCATACTTAAACCATTGCTTGTCCTCAAGCAACAACACTCGGCTCATAAAAAAGAAGGTAAGTGCGTGACCTTGAATCTCATAAAAGATAGGGAATTCAAAGACAACAAGAGAGGGGGCGTTAGAGACTAGCATGTAAATAGTTGATTCCTCAAGAAATAAATTCACTCAAACTCCATACTCCCCGTGTGTGTGTGTGTGTTCACCCTAGGAATGTATCCCATGTTCGTCGGAAAAGAAATCTAGCACAACAAACCTTATTTTCACAAAAAAACTAAGTGGGTAGTAGCTTCATACTCCCTAGTGGTAGCCCTTTCCCTTGGTAGGTCATCAAGTGAACATCGGTAATGCCCGAGATCCGACTACTCAAAAGTGACTTTCACACTTCAAAAGGAGATAGCTCTTTCTACCAATTTTTTTACAAACTATTTTTTTACAAAGCATCGGTAGGGCATTCATTCGAATCTGACTTTCTGACAACTAAAAAGAAAAGCAATTTCATTTTTTTCAAATATAAAAAGGAATTGGTCTACAAGCTACACTCCTTCCTAGGATACAAGTACACCCACAACTAGGGTAAAGAGTGAACTAAAAAGGGTTTCCGACGCATGGGTGAATCAATAATTAAAACAATGAAGTACACTAGCCCTAATGTCACCCTTAGTCTGATGAATCCCTAACAACATGTCATAGATCGTGAATTTAAGGATGTTTTCCCAAGGTATCAATTAAGTGACCCTTCTTATAATTTTCTACGTAGTGATGAGGATTGGAAAAAAGTAGAAGAAATTTGTACATTCCTTGAAGAGTTTAATGAAGTAACCAAGATAATTTTAGGTATTGAATATCTATATATCTTTGAACTTTTTATTTTCTAAATGTATAATATATATGATTCATGAACAACAATTTTCTTCTTTATTCCTTTTATCATTTAATCAACATGAAAACTCTTTCATGGCATTATAGGCGTTGAATATCCAACTTTAAATATATTTCTTCCTAAGCTTTGGAATATAAAAAAGATGCTAGATAATGAATGTGTTAATGAAGATAGCCATATGGAAGCAAAGATTAAGAAAATGAAAAGTAAATTTGATAAGTATGGGGAGATGTAACTTGGTGATGTCTGTAGCTGCTGTTTTAGATCCAAGAAACAAAAATCAGTTGATTGAACATTATTTTCCAGAGATTTATTCTACAGTTGATGTTATTGAGCACATCACTATAGTTTGTGAGACTTTGTGCATTCTTTATGAAGAGTATCTTGAGGCTCACAAAGCAAATAATATTGATAAAGAAATTCAAGGTGAATCGCAAAGTCAAAAAGAAAGCAATAGTTCCATCTCTACTGGGAAAGCAAAATGAAGAAGGAGAGCTAAATTTGATAATTACATAAGAAATGTTGACACTATGATGGTGCAAGTGAAGTCTGAGTTAGATATTTATTTGGAAGAAGGTGTTCATATTTGTGAAGAAGATTCTGAATTTGATGCATTGGAATGTTGGAGGTTGAACAATATGAGTTTAGAATTTTATCAAAAATGTCTTATGATATATTATTAATTCCAATAACAACTATTGCATTGAAATCGGCATTTAGTGCGGGTAGTAAAGTAATTAATACTTATCGGGCATCCTTGGGAGTAGATACAACTCAAGTTTTGCTATGTGGTGGAGCTTGGTTGCTTGCTTTCTATGGAATAAAAAGTAAAAAGAAGGTAATATTTAAGCTTAGAATAGTATATAGATGTATTATTTATTCTTATGATTATACAATTATCATGCATTTGACTTTATGTATTTTGGTATTTGAAGGACAAAGAAGACATTGTGGAGGTGGCATTACCTTAAGTATCATATGCACCACTTGAAATTATTGAACCAATCATGACCCATCAATAAGCTACTTATCATCTAGACACACATATATAAGGTATTTTTAGGGGAGTGTTTTTTTATTGTCTAAAAGAATCTTTTTTTTTTGTTTAATTCAAATAATGTCATCTAAAAGCTTGTGTTGTTAACAACTGTTTCTTTTTAAATTACCTCTTTTTTTTTTGTCACTTTATTAGGTTAGTTTGTTTTGTCCGGCACAACCAATCTTTGTTTATTTCTTACCCTTATTAGGTGGCATTACCTTTGTTTATTTTTGGTTCATGGCTTATTTGCATTGGAAATTCTCTCTGTTTCTGTTAATTTAGATATATATGTGTTGCATATCTTCTCTTGCTCTTTAAAATAATATGTTAATTGTGCCATTCTCCAAGTTTTCTTTTGATTAGGCTGCATGTTGTTATAGTGGATCTTTGAATCTTTGATATGAATTAGAACATTACAAAGAATGGAATGTGATCTTCTTGATCATATTTAGAACATTACAAGTAACATGTTGAGTTCATTTTAATATATTTTTACTTTTCAGTTGGTTCTTATTTGCATTGGCCATTCTCTCTATTTTTGTTAATTTAGATTTATATGTGTTGCATATCTTCTCTTTCCCTTTAAAATCATATGTTAATTGTGCCATTCTCCAAGTTTACTTTTGATTAGGCTGCATCTTGTTATGGTGGATCCTTCAATCTTTGATATGAATTAGAACATTACAAAGAATGGAATGTGATCTTCTTAATCATATTTAGAACATTACAAGTAACATGTTGTCAGCAGTGAGATATCTTTAAACCCAAAAGGCTGTATATATATTTCTCCCAACTGAGTTTGAATTAGTTAAATTGGGAAATTTAAGCCAAGGAAATAATGAGAAAAACTGGTCTTATAGTGCAAAGTAAAATAAATTGGTTGGTTGGATAATATAGTCTTAGGGTGTGTCCGCCCATCTGGGTTGGCCTACGAAACTTCATTTTACTTCCTGTTTTGCATCTCATACTCTATATGTTGGCAAAGATGCATATTTTATTAGTTATTCCTGTAGTTCTTCAAATTTCTATATTGTAACATTTTTTATTTACCCATGTCTTAGAGACTTCTTTGGCTTTACTCTGGCTATCATATTACTGCATTTCTGCTCACTCTTTTGTTAGCAATATTAATATCTTTTTATTCATTAACTTGAATATAATGATTATTTTGTTGGATTTTCTTATATGACTTTTTGCAAGAATAAATATCTACATCATTACCATTCTTGAAAAATAGTTTATTTCAAACTTTCAATGAAAAACTCTTATTCTCTATAGATTCATTCAAGATTTTTTTTAATATATTTGTTTTTCTTGCAGGGTGGATGCTATTTTTTGAAGGCGTGGTGGTTTCCAACTGTTTTTAAATTTGGGCTTTTGACTGAACAATTTTTTTTCTTAGTGGCTTGTACTAGAATATTATAGCCAAAAAATATTTTTAAAATTCATTTTTGTTTGTATTAGATTAATTTATTAATGTTATGTATTTGATCTCAAGCTCAAGCTCAAACTTTACAAGTTTAGTGAGCTTGAACTCAAGCCAAGCTTAAGATTCAATGACCTTTTCGAGCTAGAACTCGATCTTGAGCCAAGCGCGAGCTCGGCTTGTGTTCATTATAAACTAACTTTTTTCAAGCCGAGCTCAAGCTTAACTATATCAACTTAAGCCGAGCTCAAGCTTACAAATTTATGTTCTAATCGAGCTCGAGCTGGGCTCGAGCCTGCAGTTAATTCTGTTGACCCAAGCGCGAGCACTTTAAAGATCGGCTTGACTCAGCTCGATTTCAACCCTACTCCATCCAAAGTGAAGCTTCATTGGTTCCCTCTTCTTCCCCTTAGAGCTTGTCAAGGTCTGCCACCTTCCTTCTCCTTGTTTCTTCATGCTTTCTTACTCCTCAAAGATAGATCTAGGGTTTGTAAATGATTGGAATTCTTGAGCTTAGTTTGTTTGGCTATACCTCCTTGTGAATTGGTAAAAGTGTAATTGAGGTTGTATTTTCTCTTCCTTCAATCTTGTTGGAACCATGGAACCCCCTTGTGTTGGAAATCACGGTTTCTATAGCTTAGTTATTGTAGCACTGAGAAATTCACTTCACTTCACTTCCATTGTTTTTTTAGCCTTAAATGGAGTTCTCTTCCCAAGGAATTCATAGGGACCAATTGGGCTCGAGATTGAACCCTACACAAGCCTCTATTTGATTTGCATTGCATTTTAGGGTTATAGTTGCATCGTTTCATTTCATCTTACTTTCAATCCTTGTTTGGTTGAGATCTTTGATTTGTATGGTTTGGTCTTAGGTGGTGAGGCTTCGGCCAAGGGATATTAGCCGATGGAGGAGTAGCACCGTTTTTTGAATGTGGCCTCCAAGTTTGTAAGTGAAATGTTTATTTTAGTGCATGGTTATTCTAAATTTAAAATGGTTCATATATTTTCTTATGATGTTTATAAATCCACATGACAAACTTTATATATAAAATGGGTGAGAAAGTGTTCCTGAGTTTTGTAGTAATAGGATAATTTGGAATAAGGGGAAAATTAAGTTCTTAATACATCAGACCATAATAGATTCTTGAAAGAATTTGACCATTGTCCTGCCGACTAGTATTACCTCTATAGTTTGCTCAAATTCATGATGTTTCTATGTAAGTATGTTCAAAAAGTAGCACTCAAAAACCACACGTGTTATGAGACCAAACGAAAGGAATTACTGCCAATATGAGCTATGTAGAAGGACTAGTGGAAATCATTTAGTATAAAACAAAGTAGCTATGAAATAAGCATATACCTTTATTGAAAGTACTATGGAGGAATCATTCAAGGGAGGAAGCTAATTAAGAATAGAAGAGATCATTATCCCTACTTGTTTACAAATATTGAATTTTGAAGCTAAATTTCATAAAAACTGGGGAATAAAATATGAAATTCTTAACCTAATTTACATGCATTATATCTAAGCATATTTACATGCATTCCATTTAGGCATAAACATATCATGTAAGGGACCCCAAAATTGTAGTTTTATTGTACATCATGTTTTAAATATTGCCAGAACGACTGAAAATGGTTGGGAAAGATATCTCAAATTTTTGGATTTTAGCAATAGTGATGGGTGCAAAATTTGTGACTAGGGGCAAAATGTTAATTTGCTATTTTACTAAAGATAGATGTCATAGAGGTAGACGGTAACTTTGCATTTCACTATAGTATTGTTAAGGTAGGGTTTTAGCAATGTTTCTTAACACAGCTTCTTGGTTTCAAACTAGTTAGAAATGTTGCTGATGGTGTGCGAGATGATTGAAGGTGGTTGTGATATTGTTGTAAAGCTATGATATTTATTCTTTAGAACTTAGGGCTTGATTATAGTATACTATCTACATATTATATATGTTTATCCCCCTATGCCTTTATAATTTCCATATTCTTCAGTGTTGAATTAGGCTTAGGGATGATGCAAGTGTGGTGGAATTAAAGATAGAGATAAATTTGGGAGAGCTTTATTACTTATATACATGGTTGTAGCGTGAGATTTTGGTGTTAAAAGTGATACCCGCATGCTAGTTAGTGTGACAATGAGAGGAATGGTGTAATACCTAGGTTTTTTTTTCTTCCTTTGGGCCTCTCAATACTGTAGTTTCAACCCAATCCATTACTGATTTTTCTTCAACCAAGAGTGGCCAAGGAGAGAGAGAGAGAGAGAGGGGATGTCATTCTATGCTTTAAATTGTTAAGCATTTTAAATGGATTTTTCATGCTTCTTTCTTTTATGATTTTTGAGATTTAGGCAATTTTTCATTTCCTTGAATTTTGTGTTTGAGTTTCCTTTAAATTTGTCCTTGACTTAATCTTATAACCTAGGTTGGTACTTTTGGATATTTTGGGAGGGTTGTTTCAGGCTGCAATGTATATATATTTTTCAAACTAGAATTGTAGTTTTATTCCTTGATCATTTTTGTAGAATTACATGCTTTCAAGGGCTGAAAATTTAATCTTTGAATGTGGTTATCATAGCACTGGATTTGGATGCCCTAGTGGTTGTAATCTACAATATGTTTGTTCACTTTCTTGTTTTATATTCTGTTTATGAGGAGCAGAAGGGAAAGCTTGTGGTAGTGTTGATGATTCCTATGATAGAAATTTATGTTTGATGAGTGACACTTCATGTATGATGAGCCTCCATATATGCAATATTAGAGCATAACATCTATATATTGAAATTATGCATGGTTAGTTCTTAGTCATTTTTTTTCTTTGTTGGCCAAAGAACATGGTTGTATCATATAGTGTGGTAATGAGAGAGTTTAGCTTGGGTGTCGTATAAAGAAAAGAGTATCATGACAAGACAAAGGGGTGAATTGTGAGGTTGAATGAACTTGGAAAAAAGCAGGTATATGTGTGCATCGTATGCTTGGAGAGGAGGTGGTTTGTGCGTGAAAAAGAGGATGCTTTCAATGGTGGTCATGGTAATGAAAAGGTGCTAGTGTGTGAAATAAAATAGCTTCAGAATGAGTTGATAATTAAGGGTTCTGAAAAAAATATAGTAAAACTTATAAGTTAAAATATACATAGATCATACAAAATAGATAAACTTTATATGGAATCGCATTGTCGATCCATTCTGTAGGATCTGATACGCAAATAGTAAATGCTATGTATTGCGTATTGAAAAAGCTTTGGGTGAAACATGTTTAGTGGTTTCGGAGCATGGATAGGGTCCAAAAGGGAAATATGGGCATGCATTGTATAAAATGCATTTATTTTTTTAACTCCCATAGCTAACTTTGTTCTATTTTGCATTTGTACAAGGAACTTAATAGTAGAAAATGGTCATGGTAAAGACCATAATTACCAAAAGGAAGAGGAGCTAGTTGCCCCAAACATGATTAACATATTTGTTGTACCCATCCAAAACCCAAAGAGGAACGCCAGCTCATAACCAATACTCATTTAATCAATTAAAGTAATATTTTTTATAAATCTATAAATATATATATATATATATATATATTTTACTTTAATACATTTTAATTTTTCAAAATCATAAATTCATGAATATATTATACTAATTAAAATAAAATTTTAGTTTAATTATTTATAAATTGATAACATTAAGAAATTATAATATTAAAGTAAAATAATTGAATTCAAAATTAAAGTAAATAATTGAATTTGAAGGGCGCGCACTCGAGACGGTGAACCTAAACTCCACCAGAAACCATCAGAAGTAATATCTTGACTACCCATATATACCCATCCCAAACTAGTTTATATTGTGTTCATGTAGCTCTAAATAAAACATGTGATGCTTGAATGCTAAACGGGCATCTGGCATCATCCCAACTATTTGCGACATTTATAATTGGTAATACAATTTTAATCTTTTTAGCATATAATTTACCATATAGTTGACAATGAAATTGTAAAATTATTAGAAATCCAATCCTATTAACTTTAATTGGACGTAATAAATAGTTATATAAATTAATATAATAATTGTTATTATATATAAAATTTAAATAAGGTAATACATAGATTATGATTTTACAAATATTTACAAAAATTTTTTAATATCTATAGTATTATTTGAAGTTATAACTATTTTAGGAAATAATTAGAAACTGAACACGCTTCTTAATTATGATTTGTGAAATATAATTATAACTTAAAAAAATTCAATACTTTAAATATTTTTTTATTATACTGTTCATGGAATATTATAATTATATATATATATATATATAATTATAAATATAAATTTAACAACTATATAACTTTAATTTAAAATATAATTAGTTTTTGTGCAAAACGTATCCATTTCTAAATCATAAACGTATTTTAAATCCATTTTCAACACACACTTTATGTTAGGGCCTTCCCTTTTCTAACTCAAAGAGGCACTTTGATCGGAATAACCATTTCCAAACGTTTTTTTTTCCGGCTCCATTTTGTTTCAATGACGTTCAACTTACATCTTGAAAATCTTCAATCAATGTGCTTTAGTGGATCCATTTGGTTTTGACTTTCAATCTAGATTTAGATTTCTCTAGTTTAATTTATTTCCTACTTTCTTGGATTTATTTGGTTGATTTATTGTTCTGTTGATTAAAACTCCTAAATCTTGTTTGGATGCTTTCTATCTTTTTCCAAAATTTTTACGTTTGATTTGAATTACTTATGTTTGTTGCTTAAAATCCATTGACATAGAACTACTCAGAAGTGTAAGACTTATGAGAAGGTTGTCTACTCTATTGAACAGCTGATCGCTGATAACAAGGTCTATACACATCCATACGAGGGTCTTTTTGACGTACACTTCACGTAAAATGTTACACAGACACAAAAAGCATCAAATAAACATCATAGATGATTGAATGTGTAACGCACGCAAGTGTACATGTCAATTAAAGTAATAACATGCAAAAGAGCAAGATCAAATCCATAGGGATTAAATTGTACTAGTACTATCTGTATCTTCACTACACTACAACAATCTATATCTACAGCTATAAATTCATAGCCACAAAATATATTTTTGTAGCTAAAACATTACAATAGCTATAGACAAAATCATTTGTAGCTATCTATATTTGATTAGATAGTTACAATGATCATTAATTCATAGCAAAATAGATTATTTTTGTTTTGATATCTTGATTTTGTGACAATAACTATTTTTCAGCCACTATAGCCACGATAATATCCTATAGCAAAATAGTTTATTTAGTTACAAATAGTAATTTCTTGTGGCAATAATGATTTTAAAATTTAGATATTAGCCACATTAAGATAATAGTGGCTATTATCAATATACAACTACAAACATTAAATACATATAGCAAATTGTAATTTTAAAAAATAATTTGTTATGAGTATAGCTTTTGTAGCTATAGTAGCTATAGTGGATAATATATATCCTATAGCTAAATATATACATATTAAAGAGCCACAAGAAAAATGTGAGACTCGTGGTAAAAGCATGCATGCATGATACAATTTAAATTGATTATTATAAATCAATTCTTATATTATATCCATCTAATTTAGCATAATTCAACTCCTTTTATATAGGAAAAATATGGAAAATAATATATCTAAAATGCTTTTATATAATTAATAGGCGACATGAAAAATAATCAAAATAAATTAAAATCTATTACAATGAAAGAAAAATCCCTATCAAATATATATTATATAAAATCCCAATGAACATTATTAATTTTTTCTTAAGCTTTAAAATAGTGTTTTTAATATATTTGTAATAGAATCTTGAATTATTACTCAACGAATTTTTACTATCACCATGAATATAGAATAATATCACCCTCTTGAATTTTTGAATTATTACTAGCAGATTTTGGTATTACCAACTGAATTTACGTATTTTTAAGACGAGAATGGCATGAGCACCTTTACCAGCGAATTGTTTACTATCACGGATGAATTTTTGTATTACACCAACGAAATTTCTTAATATCATCCGCGAATTTAGTATTGTCACCATCGTGATTTTGGATTATTAACTTAGCGAATTTGATACTATCACCAACGGAATGTTGTATCACCAATGGAATGTTTGACCTATCACCAACAAAATTTTTGAGTTTAGTTACCTACTCGAATTTGGTGTTATCACCAACATAATTTCATATTATTATCTCGTACTGAACTCTATTACTAGCGGAATTGTTTACTATCATCAATCTTGGGTTCTTGGTTTAACCAACCGAATTTCTTATTATCGACGAATTTAATATTATCACCCACTTAATTTTACATTATCACAGCAATTTGGTACTGTATTACTAACGAATATTGATTATTATCACCAGCGGATTTTTAGATTATCACGCAAATTTTATTTTTAATTATATTTAATTATATTTAATTATATTTAAAATTATAAATTAAATATATTAAAAAAATTATAAACATTTGCAAGAATTGTAAATATCTTATTTGTAAATAATTTTCACTCATATATTTTTATTAATATTATTTTTATATTATTTTAAAAATATATATATTTGACCTGAGTTAAAAGAGAAAAAACCAAAATCCTTGAACATATATATTCCATTTTGTGAAAGTATATATTTAATATGAATGTCATAGTAATATATTATTTGAAATTTATATTTTTATTATTCATTTTAAAAGTTTATTGATTGCTTTATTTAATAATAAATTTCTTATTAAGTTCAAAGACAGTTATGATTGAAGAATATGTGTTTTGATGCATGTCATTATATGTTAATCATCAGGGGCATCTTAGTTATCTTGAAGTAAAGCAAAAT